>NC_030430.2:15025226-15170226 GCF_001660625.3 Ictalurus punctatus
ACAGGAGTAAGAAAACATCTCACCTAGAGATACAATTAGCTGCAGAACATATCTGTAGGAATGATTGTACAAAAAGGCCACAACAATCCATAGACTGAAAGGTCCCCATAGACATGCAGTCACTGTCTCCATACACACAGTGAAATTATCAGCTCTAGAAAAAAGATACACAAAGAAAACTTATGAAAAAGGTGCTCCCGGCACAACATGAATTACATAACAACACAAGTTAGATTTACAACTTACATGACATATCTGCTGTCACCTTTTGAATATTCCTTCCCTGTGAAAGAAAAAGAAAATCAATACTGACAGGAAATACACTATCATCTGCATATACAGAACCTCTGTTGGGAAATTTCGTTAAGTACATCCATCAGTTCTGGCTAGCAATTGCAAGTTCAAAGTAATAAACTGAAATTTGTTTAAGAATTGGTTTTCCACTACACAGTCACAATACAACTATGCTACCTACAATAACTGAGCTTTTTTTTTTTTTTTTAAATCATGATCTGCTGAAATCATTTTTCTTAAGTTTAGCTTAAACTGTCTTTACATTCTGATCTATCACTAAAGTAGATTCCAAGAGAAAAAAAAGCTGTATTAATGAATCTGCAAACAAAAACATGATCTTCCATGTCTGTTAGAAAAAATGGCTACAAAATAGCCTAATGCATAACGTGCACGGCAAAAAATAAAGTGACTAACTCCGGGGACAATGGAGAACTTAAGACTGTGGCTAGGTCTAGTAACCACAAGATCAACACTAATTAGAGCAGCTTTAAATCTAGCGAATTAAGCTGACACACCTACAAACACAGAATTTATTTATTTTTAAATCCATTGTTAAATGTTTTTGAAGGTGTTGTGGTTGATAAAAATTACTTCCTACAATGGCTCATAATGGGAGTCCTAAAACTGCTATATCCAGGGGAAATAGGCATCCAGGTATATAGTCATATAGGTCATTTTGAGTGTCTAGTTCTAGTTCTAGTCTAGTTCATTTTGAGTGTCTAGTCTAGTTCTACAATGATCCTCTTTTGTTTTATTCATTTATTTTACAAATTAATGTCTATTAAATACGAAATTGTTTATTGTTAATACATCACATTCACATCAAGCCACATTTAGGCTTAAATTAAGTGTGCATACATGCGGTTTTAGTCTTTTCACTGTCCTGACATGCAGCACTAGCATAGCTAGAAGTGACAACAGAAAGAGACAGCGCCCTTTGAAAAACATCTCTCCTGACTTTCTGAAAAGCCGTGCCAAGACATGCAAGTTAAGATTTCCCACTAGCTTGTAAGCCAGCACAAGGATTTTGATTTTTAGTCACTTATTTACCCATATGTGACTGACATAATAGTATGTTCAAATGTTAGAGTAGTCCTAAATTGTGCAACATCTGGAATGTGTTTTTTTTTTTTTTTTTTTTTTTTTTAAATTGTAGTGTAGGGTCGCAGAAAGTTTGGGAAGCCCTGGTCTATTTGCAATAAGCCAAAGCTTATTGATATTTTTATAATAGATATTAGATATTATAATTATAATAGATATTTTTCCAGTCAACTGCAGGGATTCCTTGGTCCTGAACTTACTAGGCTACATCCAGAAATTTTTATCAATAGTTTATAATTCCAACTAATGAAATTTTATGGCCATTTTACACTGATTGTGCACAAGACTTTTAAGGGTTAATGTTCACTCACAAAGTTGAGAAAGGAAGCTCTGGTCTGCTGGAATGATGGTGTAGTAGAGAGAGAACCAGCCCTCAATGACACCATGGATGAAGCCACAGACAGTAAACCAGCACAGCGCTAACCTTCTCCAGACACCCAAATGTCCTCCTCCGATGCTCCTTCCTGTCAGAGTCCAGGCTAACAACATCAACAGTCCTGACACAGAGAACAGGAACGTGACAATCTCCAACATGGAGCGCTCATTTTCTGTGTAGTTTGGGATGGACAGGTCTCTGGGCCAGTACGGGTGACTTACAGGTTCAGCTGCCATCTTTGACATCTACAAAGACACATCTCATAATCTCAGTGCAACAGCAACTGTACACCAGTCACACAGACACACAAAAATAAACACAAAGAGGTAAGGAAGGAAAAATAATCAAATAAACTTGTTAATCAGCTAGTCATGATATGGAACTACATATAAAAAATTACAAAAGTAAGGGAAGCATTAAGCAAACAAGACCATGCTGCACATTTACCATCGTTTCTACTTACCTTGAATTATAAGTAGAAATATCAGCAAACGAAAATGCACAAGAGAGATAAACTAAACTAAAACTAATGAAAGACCTAAGGGCTGTAAGAAAACGTCCAAGGCGTGCTAGACGAAATTTATAATCTAAACATGTCATAAATGACAGCAATCCTATGAAAACAGATCGCACCACAGAGTTACAGCCCACTATAATACGCCATGACCAATAAACACTCACGGTGCTGTGGAACCAGACAGGCTGAAGAAGCGCGCTCACGATTTTATTGGATGGTACACTCGGAACACAGCTGACGTCACTCGCAATGGGGAAACGGGATTGGCTCCGAACCCACAGACAGGGTCATGTTGAAGTAATGAACTTTAACCCAGGTAGCTTCTTACACGGTAGCCATTAATGGGGTTCCCCCCCAAACACAAGTGGTGAAAAGCTTGCATTTAAATGTTATTTTACTTTTTTAAACATTCATCGGGCACCTTGTTTGTGTTGTTTTTTTTAATGTTGAATTGCCCCACGTTATCAAAATGTCCCACTGTATTGCTCATGTGTAGCTCTTCATAAAACAATACCGCCAAACAGTTATGTATTTTATCATTAATTTGTTAATATTACCTTATAAAATATGCCTCCAGCACAAAACTACATCTAACATATATTGATAGTGTAAATAATTTTGTTGGCATTTTTAAAAAATAGGTTAATCTTATGATCAGAAAATGCCTCCAGCATTAAAATATATGAAGAAGCACAAACTGGGCATGGCACACACATGGCATTTAATTATTCTTGTTTACAAGAGTGTCAGTGATTGTGCGACAAAATAAAAAATACGGCTTCGTCTTTATAACAACTGTAAACAGTGGAGCCTTCAGAGTAAATATGGCATCAGTCTTATGATCAATTAAACCAAAGCATGTACTTTGTAATCAATACATTTATAAGTATCCAAAATGCAGATTAAGTGTGTTCTAATGAACACAGTGTAGTTTAAGAAAACTCGAACGACTCTTTTCTTTGCCGTGACCCGGATTCGAACCGGGGTTGCTGCGGCCACAACGCAGAGTACTAACCACTATACGATCACGGCAAGCTATTGAGGCGCTGGGGGATGAGGCTGAAAGATCGCTTAAAGAGCACGTCATTACCTACGGTTACAGCTAATGTAATTGTGTTACTGTTGTGTGTAAACGCTAGGTATAAATTGGAGTTACTCATCTCCACTATCCCGCACAATGTCAAGTTGACTTGCTCAAAAATCCAACTTCTTATACGGGGCTCGATAACTCAATTTCAAGGTAACATATAGAGCTAATAATTTTCTAGTTTAATTTAAAGTTTCCAAACACCCCCATTCCGAACACACTCGAGCTGGATCAGGTATGACTGGAGCTACATGAAAAGGGTACCAGCTGTGGTGCTGGAGAAAAAGAAAACACATTTTACAGGACATTTTAACGTTTCCCCTACTATAACCCCTACTATAACACATCCACTTCCACTAAAGCAGGTCAGTTAGTTGAATCAGGTGCGTTGGGAGCAGGGGAAATACAAAAATGTGTAGGACAGCCGGTTTTGAACTTGTGGGCTAAGATAGAAATAAGTTTATTAGCTAGATTATCAAACCTAGAACTAATCATGTGTGTAAATATTTATCAACTAGTGGAAACGAATAATTGGATCAAGTAACACTATTATAATTATAATTACAGATATCTGTTCTACTACCCAAGTCCCATATGGTCTAGCGGTTAGGATTCCTGGTTTTCACCCAGGCGGCCCGGGTTCGACTCCCGGTATGGGAATGAAATTTTTTTCCTTAGGATTTCTTTAATAGCAATACGAACATTTAAATTTTGCTTTAAGTTTGGTGTAAGAAGCTTTGTAATATGCAGTACTGCCCAAACGAGAATGAGTCTACATTTACACTACCGTGCAACAAATTTGCACTTTGATTTTCGGCTTTAGCTGAAGATTTAGTTGAAAATGGCGTACACATGGCTACAGCTGTCTAACACGAAACAAATCAGACACGGTCGGATACGTTGTCAACTCACTTGATGTGGTTTATGTACAACAAAACATGTTTAGCATAGTTGCTTGTGTAAATACTCTGTAAATTTAACCTGTAAACGTGGCCGTTGTTCACAGGGACAGGAACCCGGAAATATCATCACCTTCTATCAGCTGACTCGGTGTCATGTGACCTACAATGGCGGCGTGGTGAATGGAGAAAATACAGGATAACATACAATAAAAACACAAATAATGACGCTTTATCACAATATTTGATCGATTCTGTTATACTGCACGAAGCTGATTGTCGCTGTCTGAAATATATTAGCTTTCGTTAAACCTCAGCTGCGAATCACACGTGTGGAAATGGGTCTAGATCCTGCTTCTCTCCGCTTAGACCAGCAGTTACTTCAGTTTATGGATCAGCTTGAGATCTTGGAGGAGAAAAGACAAAAACTTAACACGCTCATAGAAGAGGTAAGACATTGTAACTGCGATCGTCTGTACTTTAGTTGAATACACCGTGTTAGCTTGATCTGATGTTTAGTACCTGTTTTAAACCAGGGTAATTTGTCTTTCCACAGGGATGGTTTAACATTTCCAAGGCACGTTACTCGATGGGGAACAAGCATGTTTCCGCCCTGCAGTATGCCAGTGACATGGAGCCACTTGTACATGTTTATGAAAGGTACTTAAACATATACCTGGAGTTACTGCAGGTCTCAGAAAATTACTGCGAGTCTCATGTGTAAATATGTGACACAATTTCTTCTACCAAAAAAGAAGCTAAAATGAAAGGTCATAATTGACAGTACAAGCAAATAGCTTCCTGAAGGCTGGCATGTCTCAGGAACTAAGAACAGAAGTGCTTGTACAGTGGAGGAACTATCTTGTTTCATTTGGAAAGGTTTTGTTCGCTGTAGTTTTTACAACCACTGCATATACAGTTGAGGTAATAAGTTTACATTTGCCTTGCAGAATCTGCAAAATGTTAGTGATTTTTTTTTTTTTTTAAATGAGAGGGATCATAACAATGTTCCTGATAATACTGCAAAACAGTTGTTTACATATAATCCACGATACACAATAATAACCGAATTTACACAAATGAACCTGTTAAAATGTTTACATACATATTATTTTGTTTAAAGATCTTATTTTTTCATTTAATACTGCACTTCAGAAGCTACATAAGATATGTTTACCAGAAGACAAAATAATAATTTACAGTGATCGTCCTGTTCAATTTGATGCATCATGTTGCCTACTTTAGAATCACTGAAGAATGACTGCACCTTGAATGATTTAGAATGTTTTCACCTTTTATGTAATAGCTGTGTACGAGTCCCTCAGTTGTCCTCAGTATGAAAAGATGGATCACAACATCATATAACTGCTGTTGGAAAGGGCTCAAATATGCAGAAGATGCTGGAAAAACAAAGTGCAGGACCTGGAGAATTTTTCTGAAGATCAGTGGGCAGTTTAACTGTTCAGGAATAATCAGGGACTCATGAACAACTATCACAAAACATAAAAACAGTCATTGATCATCCAGGTAACAACACACAGCATTCAGAATCGAGTGTATGTAAAATTTTGAACTGATTCATTTGTGTAAATTCAGTTATGATTGTGTCTTGTGGACTGTATGTAAACATCTGTTATGTGAAATAGTTATTCAGGGCAGTACTAAATAAAAAAAACTAAATGCAATTTTTATGATCCCTCTTATTTAAAAAAAAAAAAAGTTAACATTTTGCAGATTCTGCAAGGCGTATGAAAACGCATGACCATTACATTAACGTGTACATTATATGCACACCTATTGTAGTATTTAGTTTTAGAGTATGAACAGTAGTTGGAGTAATTTTGTACACATTTGTGTTAATCTCAAATGCAGCCAGACAGAAAAGGGTGATGTGGAGTTCAAGTGTGTGCGAACAGAAGACAAAGCAGAAGAACTCAGAGAGAGTGATACAGTAGAGACCATAGGGCCAACAGAGGGAGGTAAGACTGAAATGGAAATTATTTTCTAGCTGGTAAATGGATTGTAAATCAAAATAATAATGCATGCTATTTCTCAAAAATTACAAAATGTACAGAAATTGAATTTTGGACTTTTAAGGTCACAAAATTGTTAAAGCAAAACTCTTTTATTTGTAGGCCTTAGAAGGCGGGTAAACGTTAAAAAGAAAGAAAATAAGGAAGAAAAAGACACTTCTAAAGATGAATGTGAGAAGGATCCTCAGTTTAACTCAACGAGTGAGAAATCTCCATGTCGACATCAAGATCCTCTGAAATGGTTTGGGATCCTTGTCCCACAAAACCTTAAGCAAGCTCAGACAGCTTTTAAAGAAGGTAAGTGTAAAACTATGGAAAATCTATACAAACACATTGACCTGCAAATAGGCTTACATAGGCTTTGTAGGCATGGTTTTGAAGATCTTATGCAAATTATTAGGTTGGGGGCACTCTCTGAAGTTAGCAGTGCACCTGTCTGTTCATATGGAGTAAGTAAAGCAAACTACAATACAGTGTTCTATTGCCCCAGGACACTACTTTTACACAATGTAGAGGTGTTTTTTGTAAATAAATTTAAACCTTCACTTTTCAGCAAATTTCCATCCAGTTTGTTTTATGGTGGTGAAGTCAGTATGAACAAGATGTTCTAAAATTTAGAAGCAGTAAGACATCTAACAAATTTAAAGGTCAAAAACTGTAGTAAATGGCAAACCTTGCCTTTACAAAGCTAACATGTATAAAACACAAAAAACGATATACTGAGCTTACCATTGTGAAACACTTCTTTCTTATAAAGATTTCCTTTGCGCTTTTGTTCTTGAGGAAATCCTAAATATCTTTAACAAATCTTTAGGCTATTTTGCTCTTTAATAATGTTTACTAGCAAAATTCTGAGAAAATAACTTACTGGATTTTTTGTGGCCCATAGCAAAATTGTTAGTAATGTTACTGTTTTTCTGTGCATTCATATAATATTTATTTTGTTAAATTTTTGCAGTCATTACTCTAGCAGCTGAGATCTCAACCCTGCAGAGTGCGATTGTGAAAACTAGATTGGAGATGCAGTCTCAGATGAAGGATAAACAGAAGATTGTCTCTGAATTGAAAGAATAATGCATCATACATGAGTGTTTAGTTTGTTTTTCCTAATTTTATATTTATTTCTCAGATGTTGTACCAGTCCCTTTTATGTACTACAATGTGAGTGATTCTTAACTTGGGGGAAAAAAGAATAAATCTTGTAATAAGCTTTTTAATGCAGTAATAAATTGTGGTTAACAAATGCATGTTTACACAGCTACCCATTTACCTGTCAATCAGCTACAGCAGTGAAAAATAGTAAGAAACCTTAATTTAAAACTTTTTTCATACTTAATTTTGCTAATTGTTACATTTAAAATGAGGGTTTCTAAAGTTTTCCTAAACTTTGCTTTTCCATTTGAAATTTGGTAGATGTTGTACATTTGTGTAAATGAAGTAAGTCACAATTTATGCATCCACAAATAGAAAATGCAATTGGAAATACAATTTATAAATAGAAAATAGTCTGGAAAATACTTCCATAATCAGTGTTTATGATAAATAAATGTAAAAGGTATTAAATTATTTTAGTGTTATTAAAGACAATGAAATATCAGTTGCCTTGACTGCTTTCAAAATACTGGTATTGGCATCATGAAAAACATTGGCCATCCACTAGTACTAATTTGTACTTCACTTAAAACGGGGTTAGAAATCTTTGCTTAAAGAGACACTGTTGTCAGTCTGGTCCAAAGAGTGATGTCAGAATCTAGCCACCTGTATACTTATCCATAGAAGAAAAATATATGGATGACAGAATGCCAAATTGAAAACATATGTATCGTTGAATGTATCACTATATCTTTCAAAATATTCCTTAGTAAATAAACAAATGCATCAATCGATTAATAAATACATCAATGTTTTATTTAAGAAGTTATTTAATGATTTATAGAATGAGTCCGTGCTTCAACATGCGAATGGGCGGTGGGTTTAATGTCACGAGTCACAAAGACACATTAAAAATATGTCAATATAATATAATAAGGTACAGTGGCTTAGTGGTTATCATGCTTGCCTCACACCTCCTGGGTTGATGGTTCGATTCCTGCCGCTGCCCTGTGTGTGCAGAGCTTGCATGTTCTCCCTGTGCTTCAGGAGTTTCCTCCAGGTGTTCTGGTTTTCTCCCCCAGTCCAAAGATATGCATTGTAGGCTGATTTGCATGTCCAAAAGTGTCCATAGTGTATGAATGTGTGTGATGGTGCCCTGTGATGGATTGGCACCCCGTCCAGGGTGGCCCCCACCCTATGCCCCCTGAGATAAGCTCCAGGTTCCCTGAAACCCTGTAAGGATAAGCGGCACAGAAAATGGATGGATAATATAATGTATTAAATGTGTTTCAGGGTGCACTTTCTCTTTAACTTCCGTCATTGAACGCGTGTTGTGCTGTCCAATCACAATGGCAGGCCTGTTGTCCAATCAGAACAACTTATCCTAAAGGAGGCCCACCCTTCTTTGGCAAATCGAAGCAAGAAGTCCTGAATAAATGTTTAAATAAATCTATAAACAATTAAACAAAATAATTAATTAATCAAGAAACAAGTTAAATGTATAATCAAATATTATTTGTTTGCTTGGTCAGTCAGTCAATCAGTCAGTTAGTTAAAGGATAGAAATATAAGGATTTAATTTTGCATGTTCCCGTCCACTTTTGTTTAAAATTTGGAATTGACATTGTAGCCATCAGCTCCCTCGGCTTCTCAGAACCAAAACAGCTAGATGTACAAGTTAGGTCTGGTTTTACTTCATGATAACGGATAAGTTGCCGAAGTGAACGAAAACTAATTCCCAAGACAAACCGTTCACCTAACCAATACCTAAAGAAAACAATAAATCCTGGTCAGACACAGTTTTCATCTTGAGTGCGCCTCTTTCCCCTCCTCTAGGTAGAAATGGAAATGGTGGAAGGAAAAACCCTCCCCTTTGATGGGGGTACTTCCTTCTGTCCAAAACACTAGCGCGCGCGCACACACACACACACACACACTCACTCACTCACTCACTCCTGTTTACAGCCGCCAGGTGTTAACCTTGTTGTGTGTCGTCTGATTCTGGCACGGGACCGTTAATACGCATTGTTTTGTTGGTTAACTGCAAACCTTTTCTCATAATGCGCAAACGATACGTTTGGTGTCACATTAGCTGAAAGCGCACTTGCAGACTCCAGGCGTGTTGTCATGTAGGACGACGCTGAAGATACAGAAGATCATCATCAGCAGCAGCAGCACTGCCTATTGAAGCGGAACGCCATCACGGAATTGTGCAAAAGCGCAAAGCAGCTAGCTGTCGATTGCTGAATGTATTAAAGGTGTCTCGTTGCTTCAGGCTCGGAGGATTTCACATTCACAGATGGCGTCAAATTCTCGAGTGTCCATTCTGGATTATTTCAATATTGTCTTTGAGGGCGAAAATGGCAAAATTGAATCTAACTGTAAAGCTTGTGGCACAAGGATACAGGCAAAGCGGACAGTTACCTCTAACTTCGTTACACATTTAAAGGTAAGTGACTTGAAGTGTATGCATTTTCTGGACTTCATCCAATTCAGTCAGATGCTCATGAGAAAATGCTATAGGCCTGTATTCAAATATGTATATATTGTAAATTCTGTCCCCTTATAAGGACGTGTATTTTGAGATATCATACAAATTCAGCTGCTGAATGTGTATTTGCATTTTCAGTGTCAATACGCTAATCCTGTCAATCAAGCGCTGTGGACTTTTTGGTGCCAATCCACCTACTGGCATGTTTTTGGACAGTGGGAGGAAGCCTACACTGATGCTGAGAGAACTCCACGCAGACAGTAACCAGAGCTTAGTATTGAACCGTGGACCCTGATGCTTTGAGGCAGCTCTTAAATTAGATTTCTTCTTGTTTCTGACTGAAGGAATTTTTGGCAGGGTGGAAGAATTTGGGACAAACAACAAAATTGGTAACTCTGACTTTGCAAACTGGCATCAAGTTCACAGACTTTGGGTGGAAGGTTTCCAAGTCCAGGATTGGTCATTGTGATTCTAATGTTAAAACCACACAGTTTCCCTAAAATAATTGATCCCCATTAGGTCCTGAAATGTTCTCTTGTATGTCTGCATATCTTGATTAAAATGAGTAAGCCAAGGCAATGATGACAATAGATTTGTTCGGTGAACATAGTCTGCTTTGTTTCATGTATTTAATTTACTGCAGTGACTAATTTAAAATGACATTTTTTCTACTGATACACCATTTCACCTGTGAAATCATTACATTTAATCATAATTATAGCCCACATGCATGTGTAATAGAATATGCATCTATGGTATGCATAGAAAAACTCCCTCCAGTTTACCTATTTTGCAAGGAAGAATGCAGGACAGGATACAATACTCCACACAGTGCATTTGATTGACAGGGCTACCTTGTTGATAATGAAAATGCAAATGCATACAGGGTTGCAACGGAGTTTTATTTGTGGACGTGTTGGAGCGTGAGGAAGGAAAAATGCAATATCAAACAGAGGAATTGCTATGACTTTTTCAATATTTCAGAATCATAACTCTTAAGACATTGAAGGTGAAATGACGAATGGACTTGCATTTTATTTCATGGCAGCCATTATACATTGTGCAAAAATGCAAATGCATGTTTTGCAATTGAATTTGAATAATGGCTCATATTATGTGGCGCATTAATAAGGACGATGCAACTGCAAATACATGTTTGAATTAGCATTCTCTACTTAGCATTTGAATGGAGTCTGGAAATGCTGCAATAGTGATGGACAATTGATTTGATTTATATATATTAAAATGGGTTGTCGGTTTTCCCTATCAGACAAGGGTTCAAAGTAGAACCTTTTTAGGGAGTGAGGAACCCTTAACTATTCAAAGAACCCATGAGGAATCTTTGTATATGTACACATAAAGGAATATACTGTAGACCTTAATGATAGCAGGGGATGATAAATAAACAAAGAATACATGCAAGTTTTTATTTTAAAATGTTCAATAACCAATAAAACCCATCTTCTTTCCCACTTTCAGCGTAAACATCAAGCAATGTATGATGAGTTTTTGAGGAAAAAAGATGTCAAAAGAGAGGCATATTCTTCTGGGGCAGTGCAGTCCTACACACCTATAAGTGGGGCCAGTCGAGCAGCTTCTCAGAGTGGGGCGGGAACAACCAAATTTGACCGGAGTGATCCACGACAGTCCCTCATTTCTGAAACAATTGCCAAGATGATCATCCGTGACTTGCAACCTGTGCAGATTGTAGAGAATGAGGGCTTCCGTGAGCTACTTAAGCTCCTTGAGCCCCGTTACGTCCCAGAACCGAGCCATTACATACAAAAGCAGCTCCTTCCGACTTACAGCTACCAAGTACAGCTAGCTACCAAGCTGGCTCTCTCAGGAGTCGAGTCCTGCAGTATCACCCTAGACCTGTGCACGAGCAATGCTGTGTCTGTCAACAACACTTCTGGCTACCTGGGAGTGACATGCCATTTCATAACCCCAGACTGGCATATCAAATCCACACTGTTATCATGTATTCCTCTCCAAAATTATAGGGACACACAGCGCATGCTCACTGAGTTCGACGAGATCTGTCATGTTCATGGTATCTCGGGTAAGGTGTTTCGCATCGTTGTTGATCCCTCCCCTTGTGAAAGCCGATCTACCTTCCGCCTGCCTGGTTTTTATCTTCATGGTAATGGTGTTGTGGAAGATGAGGAGGAAGATAGTAGTGATGAAGAAAATGGTGCAAGCAAAGGTACGAATGCTGTTAGTGGAGCAGAAGAGCAGAATTCTTTAAATCAGTGCCTAGGTCGTTGTAGGATAGACTGCTTTGCGCATTCACTGAGTCAGTGCATACGAGAAGGGATTTGTTCCTCCTCTCAGATATCTAAGACTCTCACTAAAGCAGCTTGCTTCTACAACTATATTGTTGCTACAGTGACTCCTGAAAAACTTAGTAAAGTGTTTGTTCCTGGCACAGTAGGAAATGGACAGCGCCCATCAGCTTTGGACAGGCACTGGAACACCCAGCTAAAGACAATGCGACAAATGCTTGAATCATTGGATTTTTTGGAGGACATTGTGGATAGAAATGACTTGGCTCTCAACAGTGTTGAAAAAGCCACTCTGCAAGAACTGGTTGAAATTTTGGAACCTTTTGAGGAAGCCACAGATATGGTCCAGGGAGACAAGCATGTGTCCATCAGTCTTGCCCTCCCCAGCGTCTTGGGCCTACGTAAGCACCTGGCAGAAGTTGTGACACACCAGTGTGCAGGACTGGTAACAGGATTGACTCATGCACTGGACCAGAAATTAGCTGGCATCCTGGAGGATCCTCTATTTGTGACAGCCACTACCTTGGACCCACAGTTCAAGCTTTCTTGGAGCAGTGACCGGGACTGGCACAAGCAGGTTCTACTGGAGGAGATGGGAAAGCACACCCAGCCTGTGAGTCCACCAGAGCCCAGTTCAGATGCTCAGCCATCCCCATCTAAACGCAGCAGACTATTCTCTTTCATCAAAGAAAGGCCATCCACACAGGCCAAGAGTATGGAGCAGGAGCTGGCTGCATACCTGCATGAGGAGCCCACAGATGAAAATCCCCTGCAGTACTGGAAGCGCAAGTCTATTGATTTTCCTCTACTTTCACTAGTGGCCAAGAAAGTGTTTACAGTGCCAGCTACAAGAACAGCAGTGGAAAGGATATTCTGCCTCGTGGGCAAAACCCTAAGACCCGAACACTGCCGACTCCTTCCAAAAAACTTAGATACACTGATTTATTTGAAGGCTAACTACAGCATATTGTGGTCTTAACTGCTTTACAATTGCATATTTACATGACACAGACAGTAGATTTAGAGTTCTTGGAGTGTTTTTTTTATTTTTTTTTATTTTATTTTAAATCAAAGGATGCCTCAAACCCAAAATCTATGAGCATAAAACTGCAGATTCACCCAAAGTAACATTAAACTGTTTTAGTCTGTATACAGGTAATGAGACATTTATTGAATCAATCATTTGGCATGTTTTACACATTTAACCCATTGTTGCCTCTACTTGTTTTTTTCCTCATCAATTGTATTTACATCTTTTCATTTATAAGACTCTCATTCAGAGTAATTAAAGCATAGAGCTGAGCAGTTGAGGAATGTGAGCCTAATCAGGGACACAACGGTGGCCCTCTTGCAGTCGTAAAAGAGAACACTTGCTAATTCAGAGCCGCTCACCTATGTTATAAACCTATGTTATAAAATCCAAATAAATGATTAAGTTAACAACAGTAATGAAGTTAATCCTTAACACAACAGATTCTTAAAAGGCGTTAAAATGTAGAATCTGGGCTCCCATGTGTTGCAATCGAAAAATGTATGTTCTATCATCTGGAGATCATGAGTTTGAATACTGACCATGCCGTTGCCATCTGTGGAAAAAAATTTGGGAGGAAATGGGGAAAAAAAATGAAAGAAAATCCAGTTTCCAAAGAACACAGTTATTAAGGGAAGTTCATGCTGGATGACAGCTGATCATCCTTGCAGTGGAAAATTACATGTAAGCATGTGTCCCCCCCAGACATGATTGAGAACTTGCAAATGCCTTGGTGAAAGAGTGGGGTAACATCTCACAGCAAGAACTGACAAATCTGGTGCAGCCCATGAGGATGATATGCACTGTAGCACTTAAAGCAGGCAGTGGACACACCACATACTGACTGTTACTTTTGGTATTGCCCCCCCCGATCAGGGCTTCGTTATTCCTATTTCTGTTCGTCATATATCTGTGAAACCTGCTCAGATTATGTCTCAGTTGTTGAAAGAAATCTGCTGGAAATAAAAGCAGTTGAATGTGAGAGGATGTTTCTTTTTTTGCTGAGTATAGGTGCTGGGTTTATGTGCCAGAGTTATACAACATTTGACAGACATGCAGAGCCTCTGTAAGAGCTCCATTCTACTGTTCATGGTCGAGTCGTGCAGTGACGACGTGAACAGGACAGAGTAAAACTAGAGAATTTTTCAAAAGTCTGGTGGTGTATATATAACACATCAACGAGACAACAATTAGATTACATCTATATGGTGCATTGGCATTGCATAAAAGTTATACTTTTCTATCTCTCACCTCCCTTTTTTCTGTTTGCCCCATAAAAGGAACATACAACTCAATTAATTCCTTGATTCATTCAGTAAATGCTTTACCATGGTCAGAGTTGCAGTGGATCTGGAGCTTGGGAACACTGGACACAAGGTGAGAATACACCTTGGGTAGAATGTCAGTTCCATAAAAAGTGTTTGTATGCCATAACCATCCGTTGCCAGGAGCCAAGGTAGCTAAGCTGACCACACTGCCTGGGCATACTCTCTCCTTTGTCAATTACAGTGACACTAGCCAATTGTGGGCAGATAGTGCTTTCCTGACCACGAAAGAGCAAACAAATGGCAGCATATTTCAAACCTTTTCAAATCCTTACATTAATTAGAAAATGCTCATTCAAACGTATGAACAAGACATAATTCAAATTCAACTGCAAAACATACTATATTGAAGAAAAACAACATACAGTGACATTTCATTTTCAGTATTTAACAAAGTATGGTTCTTGTTAAAAACGCAATACCAATTACTCCAGTTGCACTTTCGATGAGGACACATCGCTAAAAACTGGCATGTGACAGAAAATGTGAGACTCTATACGGACAGCACCATGAGCTTCCGGGACTGGTAAGGCTAGTGATGATTATTCCCCAAGCAAATGGAGTCATATTTTCTATACCTATTAGATTTGAGCACATTTTCGGAGTTAACCGCTCATAGAAGACTGGATGTATTTCCTGGACTATTTTCAAAACTAATTGCATTTGATATTTGTGGACACATACATTTTGACATAATTCAAATGAAAATGCAAATTGCATATTACTGTTTGCATTTTGGTCCAAAGCAAAGTCCATTTGTAATTGCATTTCCCATGTCTTATGAGTTATGACCTGGTCATATCAAAATAGCATTAGCAATTACTCCGTTTGCTATTTCATTTCCAAGGCATCCCGTATGGAGCCTGCCAAAATTCAAATGGAATATCAATTCTCCATGCATTTGCATTGCACAGTCAATCACAGTCAATCATCACTGTCAATCAGTGATGGGGGTGGGAGTATATTATAGGGCGTGTTTGTATTTGGAAGTGTCGTCAATCACAGTCCACTGCATTTTAGGGTGTGTTTAGATATATTACAAAAAAGGAAAACATGAAATGAAACCCTACCATTTAAAACAAAATGTAAACCTTTACAGTCGAATACAACAAGGATATCAGCAATAATATGAATATAGGCATATTCCTTGGTTGGTCATTATAGAAAGATTTTTTCACACAAAACAGTCCTTATAGTAACAATATTTCAATAATCTCAAAACAAAAATAACAGCAGCAGCAAAGGCATGAAATGACAGAATAAAGAGGAAAAGAAAACACATACTAGGGGTTAACATTCAAAGTAAACGTTCAATAAATACACTAAAATTCGGGCATTATTACAGTTATTCTTTAGAAATTTGTGAACCCTCCAATTCATTTTAGAGAGACAGAAATCTGGGAGAGTTTTTGAAGAACCTACATTTACGTATTTAATATTTAGCTAAGATCAGAATGTTATATACCATAAATTAAATTCTAATGTTTATTATTAATACCATATTTAATATTTTTGTATCCCCAGTCAGGTATTAAATATTTTGTCTTTAACCAAAGATGGAGGTTGTCCCCAAGTTCTTTTTTTTTTAATTTTTAGTTTAGTTTTTAGAAAATTTGCAAGAAACAAATGTTCCAGTGTAGATATTACACATATTACAATCCATATTAAAGCTGTGATTTAAGAACTCATTACATGTGTAGATATCATTCAGAATTTTAAAATGAACTTCCTTAGCATTGGGTAAGATTGTAAAAGAGAGATATTTTGTTCACATTTTTTCCACCTCATCTACAGAATAGTCAAATACAAGATTTCTCTTTCTGAACTGAACAGGAGAAGATTCGGCAGACAGGACAGATCTTAGAACACTGTTGCTACACTTTTTATCCAGAAAATTTTGTCCAGAAATGACTAGGTTGATCCATCTTGGCACCGCAGGAGATTAAACCAATGAGCCTCTAATTGGTTGAGTAATACCAGAATGAACAGCTTTGAGTAATGTTCAGAGTTAATGTTAAAAGCATCGACACAATCGTCTGTTCAGCACCTTTTCATTCTTGGCCATTGACTGTGACTGATATCACTTCCAAATACAAACACACCTTATAATATACTCCCACCCCCAACACTGATTGACAGATTTCTGTGCAATGCAAATGCAAAGGGAATTGCGATTCTATTTGAATTTTTGGCAGGCTCCACATGCGACACCGAGGAAGTGAAATAGCAAACGGGGTAATTGCTATTGCTATTTTGATATGACAGGGTCATAACTCGTAAGACATGGGAAATGCAATTGCAAATGAACTGTGCTTTTCCATTTGAAATTTGGCAGACAGTGTACGTTCGTGTAAATGAAAAAATGCAAACAGTAATATGCAATTTGCATTTTCATTTGAATTATATCACAATTTATGTGTCCCAAATAGAAACCTCCATTTCCCTCCTCTCACTGAGTAATTTCCAAGTCAGGGACAGCAGGTGGGCAATTTTTATCCTAACACAATTTTGTCATTGTGTTCTGATGTTACTTCCAACCAGAAAGTCCCCAGCAAGGATTGCACTGTATACATACACAACATCTGATATGCTCATGGCTACAGATTTATGCTGCACTTAAAATAACTCTGTGTGTCATTAACTGATCTATGATCATTTTCCTCCACTGCATCCATTAAAATATCCAAAGCAAATAAACAAAGTTTACATTAGCATTTTTCTCTGCATGTCAGTTAGGGGGGAAAAAAGGTTTATGATTACATTCTACCTGTACTGAAACAAATAGATGTGATGGAACGAATAATGAAGGCAAATCAGTTTAGCTAAACCCAGTTTGATTCTATGTTGCTCAGTGGGAGATTATCTTCAATTATCTTCCATTAACACCACATTAAAAAAAAAATACTTTGCTCATCCTGCAGTGCAGCAAATGCATTATAACAAACCCAGGGCATTTAGCTTGTGTGCATAGTATTTACTGTACCTAATGCACAACCCGATGATAGTGAAGAAAAAGCTAGAATACCTGTCAAGTAAGAAGACTGTTATGGCAATAATATGTTCTTTCTGTTTAAATTTTCTCATGAATAGTTGCTTATCTGCATGGGGCTGACTGAAATGTACCCCACTGCTGGGGCTTCACTGACCTTTAGTTGGCCTTCATGTGGGGGCATTATGGCTTAGAGTTTAGTCTGTGGCAGTATCTGAAGGGACTGTCTTACACTGGACACACTGCCAAAAATGTTTATTAATAAACTGTGTTGGTGGTGTGTAGACAACTTTAATATCAAGCAGAATGGGGGGAGTCAAACACATTGGTCTGATTATGTACAAGTATACTATAAAGAACAACAACCTCTTGTCTTTGAATTTCAATTGAAAAAGAAAGAAAGGTCTGGAAATGACACCTGTTCACAGATATAATGTATCAGTATTGGTCCCATTGACGTGGAGGGTTCAAAATAACAGAATGCACACAGACCTGCCCCCCTGTATTATCATAGGTTCTTTTTATAGCATATGAACAGGAGAGAGCAGCTGCCCCTCTATTTCCTGGTGACATTCACTTGCTCCATATTCTCTGTAGACTGAAATCACCTCTACACACTCACTGCCAGACTTTAGTCCATAGCTCTGTCCCTGGCTTACTGACACATAAGCTGCTGTATTTCTCCAACCTCAGCTAGGTACCTATCTCAGTCATGGCAGACAGAAAGGCCACCAGCAGGGCAAGCACAAAAAGGAAAGAGAAGAATGTGGAGAGCAAGGCTGAAAAAGAGCTGGAGAAAAAATTGGAAAACAACACAGAGAGCAATGAACAGATGGAAAAAGAGAAGGTGAAAAAGAAGCCGGAGTCAGAGGACGAGAAACCAAAGGGAAATGGGGAGACAGTCCAGGGGGCTCAAGGAGGTGCTGAGGATGGAGAATTTCAACTGGAGCCTATAGAACTGCCTCCATTTGAGATCATCGTAGGGTAAGTGTAATTCACATAATTAATCCAGTCACTCTTGCTATGCTCTTTATCATTGATTAACTAATCTCAAGGGTTTGTCATTGCTACGGAACTGTGGATATTTATAGTAGCATACAAGTCACCTTAGTATTATAAGGTTCTGTCTGGGTTATGACCAAATGGGAGATAATATGAAGTTACATAGTGATACATATCACTATGTAAAAGCCAATAATAGATAAAGTGGTTTCCTTTACAGAGGTTGACTGATAAATGAGAATATGGAATAACATGTGATGTGATTAATATAATATATGATTTATTGAAATAATTGCTTCTATCACAACTTGTAGGCTTGAGTTATGACATTTCAGCCAATTTTGCTTTATTTCAAGTTTTGCACATCATACTCAAAAGTTCATCTATGTTGTTTAATAAGGTTAGAGCTTATATTAACTCTGAGTACAGCATGAGCATTTGCCCACTGCCAATGTAACTATAGTAGGCATATTAAACTATTATACTGCAGTAACTATGAAACCATTTGCCAAGGTTTATATTATAACACTACTGTATAATATAATTATTACAGCTGACTAATTAGTTAGCTAGAATGTTACATATTTTGCCTGTCACATTGCATTATATCTGCTAGCATTATTTATGCAAAAGACTTCTGGCAATTTACAAAGAACAATATGACTGTTAATTTAATAAACAATAAAATGTTAGTTCGCTGTAAAGACAGGTGGTTAAATTCCATTTGTAAAACTAATTCAAATCAATTCAGTGGTATCTCAGCAGTTAAGACAATGGACTTCTGACTGGAAGGTCGTGAATTCAAATCCTGTCAAACTTATTTTTCAAAATCTCATTGAACATTGAACTGCCTTTACTGGGGATATCTTCAATATTGTTCATGATGCCTGTGAAGACCACAGACACGTGGATATCCAAATGTGAACGTGATGCCCTCAAGTAGACAGGTTCCTGGATTAACATCCCTTTGTCATCAGTGTGCACCTCTTCTTCCAACCAATCCTACTTGCAAATTCCCACCACAACACACCATTCGCAAAGTTATTGTCCATCCATCAATCCATCTTCTACCGCTTACTCCTTTTCAGGGTCACAGGGAGCATCGGGCACAAGGCAGGGTACACCCTGGACAGGGTGCCAGTCCATCACAGGGCACAATCACATACACACTCACATTCATACATTACGGACACTTTAGACACGCCAATCAGCCTACCATGCATGTCTTTGGACTGGGGGAGGAATCCCCCGCAGCACGGGGAGAACATGCAAAGTCCACACACAGATGGCCCCGGTGGGAATGGAACCCCGGACCCTGGAGGTGTGAGGCAAACATGCTAACCACTAAGCCACTGTGCGCCCGCAAAGTTATTGTGTATATCAATATAATATATGGTGGCAGTCAACCCTTTAACCCCAAACAAGCATTCTTAGTAGCCAGCATGCATATCTACATTAGTGTGCTAGGTATAAATACAAAGTACTAGGAGTCCACAATTAAATGAATGATAAAAATGATGAAGCTCTACATGAACTGAAATCACAGCAACACAATAGCTTTCCTGTTTGGAAACTGGCTGATTCATCTACAGAGTTTTTTTTTCAAGCATCCCAGGTTTAGAAAAAGTAGGAAGCACATTGATGACTTCAGATGGATGTGATTAGTTCAAGTACATATGGTTTCAGGAAGAACATGGGATGTTGATGTCCTACTTGAAGAAATCACTGCTAGCACAATGGACATCCTTTAAATAGGCAGCATGAAAATCGGTGATAATATTTTCCATGATAAGTTGTAAAAGATATCATATAAGCAATTATTGGCACTTGCTCTAAAGTGAAAACTTTGTGGATTTTCATTCCTACCTTCCCAGTGATCGTCTGAACCCGTCCTTCTTCAAGTTCCAGTTCAAAAATGTGGAGTACTCTTCAGGCCGAAACAAGACCTTCATTTGCTATCAAGTGGACATAAAGGGTGGTGCAGCAGAACCTGAAGGTCTTCGTGGGTACTTGGAAGATGAGCACTCAGGTGCTCATGCTGAGGAGGCCTTCTTCCAGCAGGTGTTACCTCAATATAACAAATCTCTGCAATATACAGTCACCTGGTATACATCATCCAGTCCCTGTGCAGCATGTGCCACTAAATTAGGAGAGATCCTGCGGGCCCGAAAAACGCTGCACCTCAACATTCACTGCTCCCGCCTCTTCCTGTGGGAGGAGCCTGAAATACAGGCCGGGCTGAAGGCCTTGGCGAAAGCAGGGTGCAAACTGCGGATGATGAGGCCAGTGGACTTCAGCTACTTATGGTCTACTTTTGTGGAAAATGAAGAAGAGAGTTTTACACCATGGGAGGACTGTCAAGATAACTATGAGTATTACGATGAAAAGCTGATCAACATTCTGCAGTAGGGTAGGTGCATCATTGAGTTTTTATAATCAGGAGGTCAAACATAGCCAAGAGTGCACAAAAGCTTGATGTCAGTTTCAAAACAAGTCATCGCTTAATGCTTGCTTAAATCTGAAATAGAACTATTCCCAGACAAAGGGCGTGTCAGTAGCACTAGTCGATTCAACCTGAGTTAGCTTTATTATTAGAAATCTGTAATTTATCTTCATTCACTAAAAGTCCCAAAAACTAAACTACTTTTCTCTTTTCCCCCTAGGATTCAACTCTTACAGGACACAGTTTTCCGCTCACTGCACGTGCATCTTTTGTCTGCTGGAATGTTGTGTTGTTCTGTCCACTGTCTGTCCAACACAGACCCACAATTATGTATCTGAAATGATGGACAATAATGGAGTACAAATACTGCACGGTTGTAATTAATCATCACCTTCTGTTGTTCGTATGTTACTCTATTATTTACACTTTGGGAATTGTACTCTATTTGCATTAAATGGAATCTAATTTAGACACCATTCTAGTACATTGTAACATTAATTAATTTATATTTTGTACATTTATAAAGGTACATTTAAACACAAAATATTCAAATGGTTCACTTAAAGGGGCATTACATACAGTATATACATTATGCATTTACTTTTGATACTAAATAGATACATTTACTCTACTCTAAAGGTGCATATTTGATTGTCATTAATTCATTTTCAGGGGGCTTTTGAGGTTATTAATATTATCCTCCTGAGGATGCTCCCGAGGGACCATCTCAGATTTGCTAAATTGTGAAAAGATTCACGCTTGTATCTTAGTTTCTGAGATATAGAGGCTTGAAAAAGGAGGTGTGACCCACAAATCTATATTATCTCTCTCTCTCTCTTTCTCATATCTCTCGATACCTTGATTAATATAGTTTGGAGTTTGGGTCATTGTACCAAACTCATATTTTGTGCATTGTGCTAAAACAGTGGTACAATTCTTTTTATGGTAGACTGTGTCATACATGGGCAGCATGCTTTTGAATTATAGGCACCCCCCCCACCACCACCACCCCCCCACAGCCATTTTTAACAACACCTCATAAATCAAAAAGGTTGAGTTCTTTCAGATATACACCTATTTGCTAAAAAATGAACTATATCATGAGTAATAGATATGAAAATTTGAAAGATCTGATGTTCTTTAATATAGAAATATTAGGATTTGTAACAACTTTATTTCCAGACTCAAGGTCCATTAGAAAACAAACATATAACAACACATACAAAATTACATACAATACAAAACATTTAAAAGATACAATTACACCAGTATTTTCTCATAGGTGACTGGTATCGCACCACACTTTGCCTAGGGTTTGACAACAGCATAATAATAGCATTAATTAATTAATTAATTAATTAAGTGAAGTATCCAGCCGACAAATAAATTTATACATCAAATTTCTCAATAAAGTCATAAAAGTCTGTACTCTTGACATACAAAATAGATTACTTACACTGCTCCTCCTTGGTTTTTTCAATATAATCCTCATACAGTCATCGTAGGCAATCTGAACCATACATACTAAACTTAACCCACAAAGTAACAGTATAAAAAGAGGTATGCTCTAAAAGGTTAATCTGATCCGAACACACATAAAATTTTCTCACCATCATATTAGCTTGGGCATATAACATACGACACTGCCTATACATATCCTCATCATCATACATTTCATCATTAATTATGTGCCCCAATTATTTCGTATTAGTACATACATTTAGTACTTGCACTGACAGATAAAAATCTGGAAAATTAACCTTATCCCCTTTTGTTCTACAAATCATGGCAACACTCATTTTTGCATTATATTGTACATCATATTTAATCCCATAATCAGAACATATATTTAGCAGCTGTTGAAAGCCAGCACTACATAATATATAAGATGACTGATTAAGATATTACCAAGCATACATCCAGTCTTACAGTCACTTAATTGTTCTGACAATTAATTCATATAGACATTAAAATGGGCTTGGTGAGAGTAGACCTTCCTGCCGCAGTCCATTACCTACTCCAAAAGGAGCTGAGACACTATTACCCCATTTTATTGTCATACTCTGATCAGCGTACCAAGATACCAAAATTCTTAGTATGTTGTGAGGCACACCTCTTTGTTGTTGTTTACCAAACAACTTTTGATGATTACCATTACTATAATATATATATATATATATATATATATATATATATATATATATATATATATATATATATATATATATATATATAATTATAGAATTTTGTCTTTTATACAGTTCTACTATTTCTTTCAGTGCATATATACACAAATCAGTACTATACTGTGCCTTAAAGACAAATTGCTTATCTGTGGTACCGAGATATACACCTAATCGTTCTAATAAAATTCTTTCCAAAATTTTTGATAACACACTAGCTAGCGCAATTGGTCTATAGTTATCCAAACTTCCCACCTTGCCAGCTTTATCCTTGATAACAGGCAACAAGCCTACCAACAACACAGACTCTGGCAACAGCCCATGTATTATCAAGCCGGTAAAGCAAATGGCAAGAAGAACCGCAACCCTAAGGCTTGCAAACTTTAAATGTTCAGCAGTAATTTAATCCAAGCCACTGGCTTTCCTATCTGAGAGCTGCATTATCGCTTTATAAACGTCATTCATTGTAATACCCAACATATCACTACAGGAAACCTTTTCTACTTCATACAGTTCATTCATTACACAATTAAACAAGGCAAAATAATGTTGTCTCCACAGTTCAACTATATGCTCAGCTCCAGAGACACCCATGCTAATACATTATTCCTATTTCATGCTCTTACATCCTTCCAGAAATCATTAATGTCATTATGTAGCAGATTTTCTGCCATTGAGTCTGCTCTCAACATTTTTTCATGTTTACAGATATATAGAGCTGCATATTTATACCTAGCAATAGTTAATTTTTTTGTTCCAGAAAAGGCCCCTGTCTGGGTCTACCTGCTAAGTTCCATGCTTTAAACACTTCCTTAGCTTCAGTAGGCTATGGCATCCAGACGCATACTTTTCCCACCCTGGCTTACTATTATATTTCTTATCAATGCGCATAGAATATGGTCTACTAGCCTCATATCCAGCTCCCACAATATCATCGTACATATCACGCAAGGCTGAACCATGAGAACGTTCATTACAATTCACATCTGTACACATAACTGCATCTCTGGGTAATACCACCTCATTCAAAAGAGAATCAGTTTTCCCCTGATATATTAGAACATCATCTTTCATAAGTTTGCTTCAGTCTAATTTTACTGAACCAGCCCTCTTTAACTCAGAATTCATCTCAGGCAGACTTTCCATATCAACAGTCATTACAAATGGTACATGATCAGAGGTAGATGCCTCATAAAGAGTTTCCATTGATTGTAGAGTGGAATGAGCATCAGCAATACTAATACAGTGGTCAAGCCACAAGGTCGTATGCCAGGCTTCACTTATATAAGTAGAACTATCCATAAATAAAAGCAATTGACTGGATAATCTAAAATGCAGCATATGCTTAGCAAACATCGAAGATCTATATGTAAGATCTGCATTCATATCCCTAACCACAAATACACTTGCAAATTGATTATCATTACTAAAGGAGCTAATGAAAGCAAGTCTCTTTAAATATTCATCCTCATTTTGTTGACATTCATAAGGATATATACATTAAGAATAATTAACTCTTTGTTGTTACATTTTATCCATACAGCAAAACACCAATCAACTTCAAAGGATTCAACTTCAGTCCAGCCTTTTATGCCACAGAGTCGCCACTCCTCCTGCTATCCAACCTCTCACTACAACCATAGTAAGAACGGCTGTGGATGTGCCAGCCCTGTGAAAGTTGTCATTAAAAGAGTTCAATTTATCCAAGTCCTGTTTAGTTAAAAAAGGCTCTTGCAAGCACAAGATGTCACAGTTTTGTAATAGATCATCCCCTGCACTGTTGCCAACTTGCAGGCCCTGTCAGTTATAGTATATAACATGCATAGATAGTTCAAATGCCCTTAGTGGCCGTCGCCCCCTCTGTCATAAGTGCACCAGAAGTGTAGGAGGGTGTATTAACCCCCAACACTCTCATTTTGCATTGCTAATAATATCGACGATAGAGGCTTCAGGCCTAAGCTCCAGGCACATTTTTGCACAGAGCAGTCCCTTTAAATGAAATGTACCTATTGTTCACAATGACAATGTGTTGGCAATTCACATCACACCCAACCTTTTCTTTAAGATGGTTGGACAATGTTGCAGCATCAAGGTCTGGAGAATTTGGTAGCAAACACACTTAACAGCTTCGTTCACACCACACTTACATTCCCTCGTGCCCCGGTACCAATAACAGGCTTAGACTTCTTATGTTTAGCTTTATCACCTTGCTGATTGATCAGAGGAGTTTGGCCATCCACATGCGTCTGCCATGTTTCACCACAAGGCTCCATTCTGATGATTTTGTAGTGCCTCCGTTGCCATTCAGGTAACACCAACGGGTTCATCAATCGTCGATGACCCCGTGCCACCCATAGTCGACTCAGCCCCATAGCACTTTCCACTGTGGGGGCACTTGCCATTTCTCCAACGCAGGTATTTTTTAATCAAAGAATCCAAACCATGGCCTTCTCTGTGACTCTCCAGCCACCTCTCCACATTGGAAACTTTGCTATCAATGGTTGCAGTAGCAACATGTAGATCTTCCCCTATATCCCACTGTAATTTCACTGCATGCATTACTGCACTCATCTCACTGTGCAGACGCTCTATCTTACAAAGAAAGTTCGATACATCCACGTTGTCAAATGACAGGTGGCAACACGTCCAGGAAGTGCGACACAAATGGGGAAAATTTTCACTATACTCCTTTAGCACTTTTAAGCAAGTTTTTATATTGTTGGCATCCTTCTGTCTGCCTTTACATATCACACACCGTTGTTTAATATTTATTTTCAATTTTCAGTAGGCCATAAACTGGTAAACAGATAACTATGTACTTTCTATTTTAGAAGTTAAAGACATCTTACACCGATCAGTCATAACATTAAAACCACCTGCCTAATATCATGTAGGTCCCCCTCGTTCTGCCAAAACATCTCTGACCCTTTGAGGCATGGACTCCACAAGACCTCTGAAGGTGTGATGTGTTATCTGGCACCAAGACGTTAGCAGCAGATCCTGTAAGTTGTGAGGTGGGGCCTCCATGGGTCAGACAAGTTTGTCCAGCACATCCCACAGATGCTCAATCGGATTGAGATCTGGGGAATTTGGAGGCCAAGTCAACACCTTGAAATCTGTATCACGTTCCTCAAACCATTCCTGAACAATTTCTGCAGTGTGGTAGGGTGCATTATCCTGCTGAAATATCCTGAATTATATATTCTTTATTCTAATATTTAGAGATACCGGATTTTTGATTTCCATGAGCTGTGAGTCATAATCAACATAAAAAAAGGCTTGAAATATTTCACTTTATGTGCAATGAATCTAGAATATATGACAGTTCCACTTTTTTATTTAAATTACTGGGGGAAAAAAACAACTCCCACGATATTCAAATTTTTTGAGACGCACACCTCTATGTCAAAAACATCACTCTCAACATGTATCTTTATATTTAGATTTTATTTTCTAACAAAATTCCGGCAAAATAATGGTGCCAAAGAGGAAAAAAGTCAGGAATACTAAAACCTAATATTTAAATTTGTTTCATTTATTAATGACTATTTAATAATTAATATCAGAGATACAAAAATTTATTATTTTCAGAGGAAAAGTTGAATAAACAATTTGAAAAGGATGAAGGAATGGAGAAATAAGTAACAAATAATGCAACATGGTTTTTTTTTTTCAATCACAGGTTTAATTAATCTGGCACTAGAAGAAAGTGAACAACCAGAGTAATATCAGCTTTAGAAACACCTTGACCTACTCCAAATAACACCATCTAGTGGTGAACATGCTTAATCTTCTGTAAACTCCAAGGGCTCAGAGAATAGAATGTGAAAGCTGATTAGATGTGTAAATTATTCATTAGACGTGAAAATTATTTACAAGCTAGCAGTGCTACGTTGTCCCTTAGCCAAGAACAGAAATATAGGTGCTATAATTCAATGATGATCCAGACACTACAAGTGTCCGTCTTCTTCCTGGTCTGTTGCAGCCTTTAGTGAATATACAGTTATGGCTACATCTGTGTGCTGGAAGACTTCTTCAATGATCACAGACACATTCGTCCAAATCAGTCGGTCCAAACCACAGCCAATCCTAAAGCCCCAAATATATATTCAAAAGTATAATATATTGAAAAAGTTATCTGTTCTGATTCCTTGTAAAGAGGAATTTCCAGTGGATATTCAGTGTTAAGTAGGTTTAATGTGAGTCAGTGAAATGCAAAAAATACTCCATACCGTGGTATTGATAGCCTGGTGACTCCATTTTCTAAGCAGTGCGCTTTCATTGCTTCCAAACTTCGTCTGAGTGTTTCATAGGTAGGTTTCTGGTTGTACTTATTCTTTGTAATCTGTTTTGGTTTGGGGGTAAATGATAAAGATGATTTAGAACATTCAAACAGTACAAACAAACTGATTAACCTCTTTACATGAGGAATAAAACACAGTGAGGTATGCTGTTATAGGATATGATCAACAACAGGGTGTGCTGTTTTGTGAAAACAATCAATGACCAGGTCTGCTGTCATAGGAAAATAATCAATGACAGGGTGGTTACCAACACAAAGTTGATTATATTCCAATAACATCCTAAAGTGTTTTATTCCTCTTATACCAGATCAATTTGCCACTAACATTTATCTGTTCATTACAGAATGACATTTTTTAAAAATTCATTTATAGTTAATGGAATGTCTGCAAAAGAAGTTCACTTGTTATAACAACTACAGTATAAATAGTAGTTCCCTTATAAGACTCTTTTTCTTGTCATGTTACCTGAAGAAAACAAAGTTACAGCTCTACCTCTTACTGTTACAAAGCGTTGACTCTGGCACGTCCTTCCATGCTAAATAACCATCTCCTCACAGACAATAAACACGTACACCGATCAGCCATAACATTAAACCCACCTGTCAAATATTGTGTAGGTCCCCATTGAGGCACATAATCCACAAGGCCTCTGAAGGGGCCTCCATGGGTCGGACTTGTTTGTCCAGCACATCCCACAAATGCTCAATCGGATTGATATCTGGGGAATTTAGAGGCCAAATCAACACCTTGAACTCTTTGTCATATTCCGCAAACCATTCCTGAACAATTTACTGGCAGGGTGTATTATCCTGAAAGGGGCCACTGCCATTAGGGAATACTGTCGCCATGAAGGGATGTACTTGGTCTGCAACAATGTTTAAGTAGGTGGTACGTGTCAAAGTAATATCCACATGAATGCCAAAACCCAAGGTTTCCCAGAAGAACATTGCCCAGAGCATCACACGTCCTACATCAGCTTGCCTTCTGCCCATAGTACATCCTGGTGCCCTCTCTTCCCCAGGAGAGCGTTGAGCTCTCTACAGTAGTTCACGTTGGCCAAAACACACAAGGAAAAGCGTTGTGAAAAATATTTTTTTTGTTTCTGTAAAGCTGTTTTGAGACAATGACCATTGTAGAACACACTATACAAATAAAATTGAATTAAACTGAATTGAAAAAATATTCTCGGCAATCACAGACATTTGCATTCGGACAGGATTAGATTTCTCAGAGGATCACCGAGTTAGCCGAAAAACAGTAGGTAATTTGCTCTGGAATTTTTTTTTTACAGAGGTTGTGTGAGAAAAACACAGAGTTGGCAGATTTGGATGGAATTAAAATTGCAGTGTGCTGTTTTATATATCTAGTGTGTAATCACAATTGCTGTAATTATAAGAGTATGTGCGCACTACTGTTTGCGTGGCAAACAAAAAACAGTAATGGTGCGGTTTAAATTATGAGCACATTAAACTGTTTTTTGACCTTGGGTGTGTGTAAATCTATTATGAGAGACCTTTAAAACAAAATTAGGCATGTTTCAAAATCATAATAGGTGCACGTTAATATATCCCGCCCCTTAACGGGTTTCACTGTAACGAGTTCAATGTTATTCATGTCAAATGCCAGTGGTTTTAATGTTATGGCTGATCGGTGTGTTTCTAACAAGTTTATGTAGAGCATCTGCCATACAGTTCCCTGTGTAAGCTGTAGAAACACCACCATACTGGTATTACAGTAAGAGCTCACTTAATCAATGCCTTCTGAGGCAGAATTAAGCATTTAACTGCAATGTGGTATACTGAACATCAAGCAATGATGACTCAGCCATGATCTCACCAGGTAGTACACAAACCGGTCACCTCTCTTAAGCACTGCACACTCTCCTGGTTGCTTCTCTATGAAAAGACAGGGAACATAACCAATCAACATAACCAATCAGTGTAAATACTGACTCAGGCAAATGCTCTTGCTTCGACACTCACGTTGTGCCAAGAGTTCATTAACTCCTCCAAACCTCCTTTTAAAGGTTGCAGCAATGCCTGCGCCCATCT
The DNA here is from genome assembly GCF_001660625.3 of Ictalurus punctatus. Lineage (NCBI taxonomy): Eukaryota > Metazoa > Chordata > Actinopteri > Siluriformes > Ictaluridae > Ictalurus > Ictalurus punctatus. The sequence goes on from NC_030430.2 coordinate 15,054,729, forward strand.
TGCAGTCCATGCTGATGCAGTGAGCCAGAGAGTCTGTCCTGGGGCAGGAAAACAGATTTCCGCTCACATACTGCAGTTTACTTCCCATCCTAGTTCATCAAACGCAGCTCTTTCAGGCAAGGTCTGACAATCCTTTAACACACAAGCGTCATTTTGCTTTAAACTGTGCATATAAGATTGTTTAAGTTCGACTAAACTATATGATAGATATGTTCTTATAGATAGATATAACAGTCTAGCAACAAATTTAATCAATAAATATTAAATGCAACGAATGCTGGGTTAAAGAAAACTACTCTATCATTTCCACTTCACTCACATTCCCAAATGCTAACTGCTTACAACTAAGTGACTCGCTAGCATTTAGTTTTGTTCCTGCTCAGCGCAATGGAAAATCAAACCCGGAAGTGCGTGGACGCGGAAGTGCGGATAGCCAATCAGCGTGCACCTGGCGAGCCGGGGTGGGTCAAGCAAAACTATTGACCGCGTTTTGTAGGGCTGTTTTACTGCAATAGAGACGAAGATTTTGAGTCTTTTCAGTGACTTGAGTCTTTTGAGACCGCTAGATAAATGATTCAGATTCGTTCACTAGTTGGTTTGCCCAAATGTGCAGTCTGATCATACCAGTGTATGTGTTTGTGTATGTCTAGAATAGAATATATTTAATATATATTTGAAATTTCGCATATTTTCAGAACAGGAATCAAACACAATGTGGTGTGCTGTTATAGGAAAATAATCAGCGAGGGGGTGGTGCCCCGTTGATTATTTTCCAATACCAGCACGTCACAAAGTTTTTTTTCATCACACATAACAAACAACAAAAATAAAGTCTACAACCTATGATATACTCACCGTCCACATTATTAGGGGCACCTGCACACCTGCACATTCAGCTCAGGCAGCTCAGCTTAGTCTGGTTATGCTCCTCTGATCTCGCTCATAAACATGGTGTTGCAGCCTGCAGACCCTCCACACACCGGATGTTTTTTGTTTTTCACACCATTCTGTATAAACTCTAGAGAATGTTGTGTGTGAAATAAACCTGGGTATTGCGACCAATTTGGCAATTCAATTCGATTCTTATTTATATTGGGTTCGATTCAACTCAATATTGATTTGTTATCAATATTTCATTTAAAATGTTAGTTTTGCAGACATGGAATCTATGTTTTAATATAAATGCTGGTAACTGAAACCCTCCTACTTAGCTATATTACTGAAATGCACATTTACATTAACAATAGGGCCCACACAATTATGTTTAATTACTTTTACTTTTTCTTTGAGTAACAAACATTGTAACAAGGAATCATAAATATGTGCATGCAATGCATAGAAGGTAAGTACAAACTGCATTAGTGTAAAAAAAAAAATCTATAAAAACATCGTAAATGTGCAACAATGAAATTCATTAACAACTTGAAATATGTTTAAGAATTAAAACCGTTTTCAAAATTCAAAACATTAAAGATGGCGACATCTTCAGGACGAGAGGCGAACTACAGATAATATTCACATCCTTTCAAGTGAAGCACGAGCATTAAGAATCGATTTGGGGATTGATATCGTTTCGTTACATTGAAGACCAATTACAATCGGAGAATCGATAATTTTACCCAAATCTAGTGTGAAATTCCCAAGAGTTTAGAAATTTATGAAACACTCAAAAATCAAACTTTTTCTTCATTCTGATGATTGATGTGAACATTAACTGAAGCTCTTGACTTGTATGTGAATGATTTTTTTTGCATTCCACTGCTGCTAATGATTTGCTGATGAGGTAACTGCACGAATATGCAGGTGTACAGGTGTTCCTATACAAATACAAGTGGATGGTCAGTGTACATATTGCGTTTATATACTAATTTGCGATCAGAATATAAGAGGCCGTGCTACACCGCCAGCAGAGGGCAGCAGCGGCACGCACAGCGAGAGGCCATGCTGGAGAACTCAGTTACCCATAATTCTCCAGGCTGATTAATTGGCTGCACCTGCCAGGCAGGATACTTAAGTCCAGTCTTGGAGGAAGCCCTTCGTCGGAAAGGGGGCGGTAGCAACATCAGGACTGCGACGAGTCGGGATGCGAAGATGATGGCGGGAGAGATAGGAGTGTATCGAACGTAGTACGATCGAGAAAACAACAACAACAAATTTAAATAAAAACGAAAAGGAAACGTCCAACACAGATGAAATTGATCACTGTTGATTGTGGTTAGAAATAAAGTCCAGCAAGGGAAAGCCATGCAACTGAATAAAATAGATGGTAAGAGAGTTCAGTGTTTGCTGATTGAATACAGAAAATTGGTTTGAGGAGTCATTTCAGGAATACCTACCAGTATTACAGAGGAACAAATAAAAGACAATATTACAGGGGCAAAAGTACCGAAAGTAAAATACCTTAAAATAACTAGAAATGGGGAGAAATGCAACAGCCTTATGTGGAGCTGTGAAAAGACTGTGGCAAAGAAATATTTGAATTTGTGTTGTTTATGGTTGAGGTAATAAATTGCTTGTCACAGACCGAGAGAAAGATTGAAAAGATCAACATAATAGTGAAATCAGTGGAAAAATGCCTTGGTATTAAAGGACTTAGCTGGGAAGTAGTGGAAGAAATGTTAACTGCAGGAATCTCTAACTCTCAGTCATAGGCTGATGGCTCTTCATGATGCTAGTTATATTCCAGTGGAATGCCAGTCTTATAGCTAATGGACAAGAATTCAAAAAATTTGTGTCTGATTTATTAGATAAACCTCATGTAATATGTGTACAAGAGACATGGTTGAACCCACAGTTAGACTTTGTATTGTATGGATATATTACAATCAGAAATTATAGGGAAACAGGAAAAGGTGGTGGGGTGGCAACTTTGGTAAGAAATGGGGTAAGATATAATCTAATCAATAAAGGGAAAGGACATAATCTGTTGTAGTCAAAATATGGACAAGAAAAGAAAGTATACTGATAGTCGATTTTTATAATCCCTGTAATAGACTGAGCACTGATACACAGAATGTGTGTTGATACAAGGGAAAATAGTATGATATGTGGATTTTAATGCACACAGCATGCTATTGGGGAGTAAGACTACAGATGTAAAAGGATCTGTAATAGAGGAATTTATAGGTGAGAAAAATTTGGTATGCGTTAATGATGGGAAGGGCACACGATACAGTAGTTCACATAACACAGAGATTGCAGATATCAATGCATGGGAGGTTTTAGGCCAGTCAACAGTAGGTAGTGATCACTATCCAATAATAACCTGGATTGGAGTAGAGATACATTATGATAGCGAAGTGAGAACACCAAGGTGGAAAGTTCGATAAAGCCGATTGGCAGACATTCCAAATGCTGAGTGAAGTTAAGTGTGTGGAATTAGTAAATAAGAATATAACAGATGTGGAAGAAATGAACAAAAAAGTGATTACAGCCATTATACAAGCAGCTGAAGAAACAATTCCAAAAATGCAGGAAGTAAATGAAGAAAAAGCGTGCAATGGTGGGATGAGAGCTGTAGTAGGGCAATAAATTTCGGATGTCATTGTTGATATGTTAATTAACATTCAGAGTTTTCCTTCAACTATATTTCCTGTAATGAAGTGCTAGCAGTGCTACTTTTCATCAAACAGCTTGTATATAGTGAAACTAAAGCTTCTACATCCATCCTGAGCCTACTCAGGATAATGCACACACATTTTTCCTTTTCCTAATAGATTTTAATTAGATATGAATTTCTTTTCAGTTGACGCAAGCACAATTACCAGATATCATATCTTTCTGACTCTGTATAAAAAACAAAACAAGCTGGACTGGTATTTAGCCCAGGTAGACTGTTGAGTGCCATGCCACATTGTTTTGTTCAGGGATGATTTTCTTATGGAAGTGGTTCCATAATGATCACTCAGAGTCTGACATCTGGTAAAATTTTTATTAAATGTGTTCATCTTCAGTGAGTACATAAATACTCAATTCCATGGGGCTTGTCTCAACTTTTGTATTCGGACCCTATACAAAACTCAAACTAATCTCTGGCTAGTATTATGGTTAAATTGCAGTGGGAAATCACTTGCCACATTTAGTGAAGCTAAGAAGAAACATGTAAGAAAACAAATGCAATTTAATCTTTCTTGAACAGTAAATTTCTTTGTGTGAACACAATTCACATGTCTGCCATCTTGTGAAAAGCAAAGATTTTGTGATTGTATGAATAATGCAAAGAATTGGCCAACTTTTCTATTTTTGTAACATTCATCAAGATTGCCTCATATTTGTGTACGTCCACACCTTATTTATAAGCGCTAAACATTTTAATATCCATTTGGAAGATTTGGTCCAAAACATCCATCCATCCTTCCATCCATCTTCAACCGCTTACTCCTTTTCAGGGTCGCGGGGGAACTTGGAGCCTATCCCAGGGAACATTGGGCACAAGGCGGGGTCCAAAACATACAATGGAATGATAATGTATACTTAATTTATTTAAAAATGAAACCTATTTTAAAATTAAAATATGCCTCATTTATGTTGCCTTAATTGCCATCCTCAACCCAAGCCAAGTAGAATTTTACAGAAAATACATGCAAATGTAATATACATAATGTTACATTTGAAGTATTACAGATGAACAGAAATGCAGAGCAAAAAAACACAAAACAACAACCACCAAACATTTGGCATTTCCCTTATGTATATCTCTGTGCCATTTGAAAGGTCGAGTTTTGCTTCGGGAAATGTTGCCTCGCTGCATAGTCTTTATTCACAAAACTAATAGTGTTTGTGGTAGATCGTAAAGCGTGAACAGACTGTGTGAAATCTTGGCTCAGGAGGGATTTGGACTCTGCATTTACTGCTTTAGAAATTGGTGCTCCGCCGCCGCTGCTCATTGATCCACTCTCCTGGGTTCACATCCATCTGCAGCATCTTCATGACCCACTTGTCACGCCGTGCGCCATCAATGAACTCATCCAGTGACAGCTCCCCTATGTAAAGAGAGAACAAGCTCAACATCACTCCTTCCATATATAGTGTGGGTACACTAAAGATTAATGGGGATTGTTTAAAAAATTAGTTATTTAGTTTTTACCATTAAACCTTGTTATATTGTAGAAATATATCCACAGCTATTATCCAGACTGACCAGGTTTCCCTCTCCATAAGAAAGGCAAATTGAGAGAGTGATTTTGGAATTAAGTTTGGTGCCAAACTGTAAAGCAAAATTCATTCTTCATCGTTTTTTTATTAGGCATGGTCTTTTGCAAATTTTTTAAAGTTGTTCATTGCCTGCATATAGTCCCTGCTGAAACTACTGGAATGGCAAGGATAATTCATTTATATACACCAAATACACCAAAGGTATTTGGGTTTGAGATCAAAATATGGTTAGGAGCATTTAGGATTTCAGCATTTATTTCCTGGTATTTACATCTAGATGTGTTAAACAACATAAAACACATAATCTTTTATATCAGACCACTGAAAAGTATAAGAACCTATAATACATATAATAAAGTAAATTAAAGTAAATAATACCTAATATTTGGTTGTATATCCCTTGCTTGAAATAACTGATCAAGCCTGTGACACACTGACATCACCAAATTGTTGGTTTCTACTTTTGTGATGATTTTACAGGCTTCCACAGCCTCTTTTAGTTATTGTTTGTTTCAGGGGGTTTCTCCTCTTCAGGAGGTGAAATGCTACTCAGTTGGGTTAAGGTCTGGAGATTGCCTTGACCAAACTAAAACCTCTACCATCATAATTTACATCACCAAGAAAGATTAGTGAGCCTGTTCCAGAAACAGCCATGCAAGCCCAAGCCACAACACTACCTCCACCATGTTTCATAGATGACCTTGAATGTTTTGGATCATGAGCAGAGCCTTGCTTTCACCACACTCTGGCATTTCCATCACTTTGGTAGAGGTTAATCTTGGTTCCAGGACCTTTGTGGCTCATCTCTGTATCTTCATCTTCTTTGTGAATTCTAGTCTGATTTTCTGATTCTTACTGCTGATGAGTAGTTTGCATCTTTTGGTATTGGACTCTATATTTCTGCACTTGAAGTCTTCTTCAAATGGTGGATTGTGATACCTTCACCCCTGCCCTGTGGAGGTTGTTGGTAATGTAACTGACTGTTGTTTTTTGGTTGTTTATTTTTTGCAGCTCTCACAATTACTGTCACAATTTCTGTCATCAGCTGTTGTTTTCCTTGCTTTCCTTTTCCTCCAGCTTGCTTTTCTCCCATAGACAGCTCTCAGGTCTTCATATTGGCTTATCCTTTTTAACAACAAATACAGTCCTCACAGGTGAAACTGAAGGCTAAAACTGAAGGCTAGATCTTCAGAGCTATTCACTGTTTAAACAATTAATCTAACAGGACACACCTGGGTAACAAGAAACACCTGTCAGTCAAATGTCCCAATATTTCTGCTCGCCTATAAATTGGGCTGTCTGATACTAAATGTGTTATGTTCTATATTGTTTAACACATTTAAATATACATACCAGGAAATAAAAGCTGAAATTCGAAACTCTCTTCACATATTCATCTTTTGATCTCTAATCCAAATGTCTTCAGTCTACAGCAAAAACAAATGAATTGGCCTTGCCGTTCCAATAGTTTTGGAAAGGACTATATGTCTGTATGCCTTTACAAACATAGATCCTGCATGCACCAAATGTAAGCAAGCCCCTGCTACCCTGTTCCATTCACTTTGGAGTCATGTTGAGTACCGTATACATGTTTGAATAATATTCACAACTGGCTAATTTAGCATTTGATCCCAATCCCTTTGGGATCATGTGAGGGACAATGCGAGGATCAGTTTACAATTTCTTTACTGTCTGGAGTCCATTTGTTTCATATGTTGAAGGTCTGACAATGTCTCCTCCCTCAAGCTTATCTTTATAGTGGTGGTGTTCTATTTTCTGTACAGTGAATTTAATGTTTTAATGTAAGTTTTTTTTATGTTCTTGTACTTTTATTTAGTGAAGTCTTTCTTTTCCTACACCACCTTAGTGAAAGACATGCATTGCAACAGAAAAGAAAAAAGAACAAAAAAACGTGATCTAACCATCTCCATTCTCGTCCACCAGCTCAAATATTCGGTCCACCACCTGGTCTGGGGTAAGTAGGTTACACTCCTCATCCAGCTCTCCATGGCAGGCCTTCTTCATTCGGTAGATTGACTACAAAATCAGTGAAGCAGCTTATTTTTCATAGATATAAAAACATGTTACAAATTGATGTCAATTTTTTTAAAGTAGAGGACACTCTAATCGGTTATGTTTTCTTGATTAGCATTTTCAGGTGAATACGTGTGAGTAGCATGCTTTGAGTGCCCTCACAGTGAGAGTTAATGGGCCTTTCAAAGGTCAAACTGAATTTCAGCTTCTTTCATTCTCTAACTCTTAAACAAAATTATATCTGTTACATAACAAGTGTCATTGAATTAGTCATGTTCTTTAACATTTCGGTTTATTTGACAGTTTTATAAAGGTTTTTAAAGTTGAAATGTTAAAGAACATGATTAGTGCAATGACACTATTTATGTAACAGTGTCATTGCATTAATCATGCTCTTTAACGTTTGGGTTTATCTAACCGTTTTAAAAGGTTTTTGAAGTTGAAAGCCATGTCTGGCTCTGTCTGAATAACTAATGATCAAGGGGCAGGAGGTGATTACCTCCACAATCTCCTTTAGCTCTGTCTTGTCAATGCAACCACTCCCATCCTTATCATACATTTTAAAAGTCCATTTCAGTTTGTGCTCCAGCTTGCCTCGCAATACCAAGTTCAAGGCTGCAACATATTCCAGAAAATCAATAGTGTTGTCCTATGAAAAACAGAAAACCAATTTAAAAATAATACTAAAGTCAAATCTTGTAAGGCCACATGGAGACATCATTAGTCTCACTGTTACAATAAATCCATGAAAATCAACATCAATACAATAAAATGACTGCATTACTTACCCCATTTTTATCGAAAGCACGGAACATATTCTCAATGTAGTCTGCAGCTTCTTGGTTGTCGGTTACACCAAAGAAGCTCTTGAACTCATGCTTGAAAAGGGTTCCGCTCGGGCATTCCACCACAAACTTTTTATACCACTCCTGCAGTTCAGCAACATCGATTTCCTTATCGTCCGTCTCGTCACTGAGTCGCTGACCCATCGTGCAAATGAGTTTGAAAAGCTCCTATTCAGCTTCTGAACCAAAAATGTTCATTCTTACATTTCTCAATCAAAACCTCACATACAATATCAGTGCAGATTATACCTTGTAACTTAGCAAACACATGTATAACTAAAAACACATTTTGAAAACAACTCAACATTGACAAAAGCGGTTGGAGTTCCTTTGACCTCGTGCTTATACCCTACTGTTTTGGGATCCAGTACAAGGATTGTTTCGGATCACATGACAACAGGGATTATTCATATCAACACGCCTCACTCAATTAGTTCAGAGGCAGATCAAGAGAAGCTTTCCTATAGTTTATCATTTAGAACATACTATTCTCAGAGGACATCTGGGGTATTTTAGGAAGAGTACACAATACTCTATATGTGCATAATAAACTATTTCATACTTAACAATGATGTTAACTTTATATCAGTGTCAGCTTATGGTCGGAAATTTGTTTATCATTATCTGAGTACTGGTCAGTGCAGAAACCTGATCAATATGATGATTTATTCAAGATAGCCATATACAATTCCTTCTGTTCTTAATAAGTCTAGTTTATCAAAAGTAAGTGCTAATGGAACTATGGACTTGAATCATTCGACCCACAGACAATTCAAAAGCTCAATTTACATCTGTTTGAACAGCTAGGTCCACAAAGGTCTCAGTTTTTTTCTACATTGTTTTCAAACTTACTTTCTGAAATGCAGAGACATTCTCAATATCGATTGACATGATTTGTTTCGCTAGCTAAGTCCAGTAATGCGAAGGAGTTTATTTTTAAAAAAAAAAAGCTACATTGTTGTTAGTATAACTTAGAACAGTTCATTTGTATGCCTTAGCACACATATGTAACTAGTTCAACATTTATGACGAAATACCCTGAGGCCTGTGAACTTCAGTGGCCTATTCCAATATGCTGACTGTATATTTCATAAGGATAAGCTCTCTTACCCTAGAAGTGTCAAGGCAATCAAAGGCATTAAGGAAGGTCCTTATTGGATTACCACCCATCACACTGGCAGAAATGAGAGAGAGAAGCAGGGTGCAATATGACAAAATGACAACAATTTCACTAACCCTTTTTGCTGTATCATATGCAGGTGATATGACACCTTGCTGAAATTGTGAAAATGTTATTTGGAAGTAATGAATTTTTTCTGGAGTGTTACATAAGTATAAAAAGTGGTGCAATTCAGTGACTTTTAACAATTATTTCCGCCTCCTCATCAGGGAGGAGTAATCAGGTTTGCATGATAGATAAAGACTCAGTCAGTGTATTTCCCTTCTGAAATGGCTCTGATGAATTTGCATTAATAAGTGAATTTGAATACCTGTGATTTTAGGGGTATGTTAAGCAGAAAGAATCTAGTCTCTGCATTAAAAAAAAACATACCACTGATGAAGAGAATTAATGCTCAATTTTAATTCGTTAAACTGCAGCCAAGGTCAGTGACATAAATATAGGCTTTCGAATTCAATAATGTTTTGTGATTTTGCAGCAAATTTAATGTCTATTATCAGTCCTGTTGCATAAATATATCTTGATTATTTTTTCCCATGGTGCAATATTTGAAAATGGCCCTAGATGTCAGTACTTCATAGGATCCATTGTGGCACAGCATGTTATTGGTTGCTAGGTTTGGGTTGGTGTGTTCTCCTTGATGATCTCTGTTAAACGTAATATGTAATACCCACATGCAATTTGATATGGAAGTGACACGGAATAGATATCCAAGTGATGACTGAAAATTGTAACCTACAACATATTTTATGAAACCAGTCAGTGATCATTATGTGTAACCATCAATAGAACGATGTAGCATTATACGGTATGCTTAAATGTGTAGGTTTACCTCGATTCTCTACCCTGTTACTCATCACTATAAAGTCAGATCTGACATGGCATAAATGAGAAATCAGTAAAGGCAAAACCCATGACAGCATATTCTGTTCAGAATATGAAAATTTTCAAAATGTCAAGGCTAGTTGCCAGGGTAGCAGATACAAAAATACCATTTTCTCTCTATCTTTCTCACACACAATATCAGAATAAAGACAGAATGTTAAGGAGCCCATAGTTTATTCCCCATGATTGACACCATCTATAAATCCTATTAGTTCAACTTATAACTGTCTAATGATGTGAGAAAAAAACAAAAACAAAACAAAAAGGATGATCAAAATGTAATAGCTGGTCTAGTTTACCTAGGCAGGGCTAATATTCCTAAAAGGTCAGACCCTGATCCAGAGCAAGTAAGAGTCTAACAGACAAGCACACAATTTCAGCACACTTTGTACTGTACTCGGTACTGAATTTAATGAAATGAACAAACTGGATTAAAGGTCGGTGTAAAAACAAAAACAAAACCTGGCAGTATAAAAATACTTCTACACACAGTAAACCAAATCGTCTGTCCTATAATATGAGCCTCAACTGCCAGGCTGTTGAATGTGAAGTCATAAATCGAAGCAATAACAAGCAAGGCAACAAGGCCAGCAAATCATTTGCGCCTCTTTTACAAGAGCTCATGGCAACCTTTTGAAGATGTTCTGGTGGCTTCTACTTCATCTATAATGAATGATTGTGACATTTGAGCACAATCCATTTGTCACATTTTGCGTGCTGGCCAGACGTATTCATGGTCCGGGGCACGCGACAAGACTGCTGTCACGTTCAGCTGAAATTAGGGGGAAGAAATGAGGCAAAACAGAGGCACACAGTAAAACAGTATTGGACAGCAATGGTCAAATATTTTATTAGGAGTCATAGTAGAGGCACTATCTCACATATATAGGCACTGAACTACTGGACTGGAGCCACTGGCACAAACTTGCACGAACCCGTGTTATCCCAGAGCGCTGTCAGCAACTATGCCAGTCTGAGTGAAGGTTTGTGTATGATATGCTTTTACAATATGTACTGGAAAATGGAGGGATTACTTAGGTGGTCTGTTATTAATGACGAAATAGGTTCACTTAAATACAGTAGGACAATGCTTTATGTGATTGTTACATTCAAGTTTTTTTTTTTCTTGATTCCTCTTTGAGACAGAAACTTAATTCGAAAATGACCATCAATCTCCATGGACTCATGTTATAATATGCACAACAAAGGATTGAGGACTATCTAACACTAGGCCACTTCTCTATAATGTGAATTTGCTACTCTTAAAATTTGTGAGTCTGAATTTCTTGACATCATTACGAAGCCTATTATAGCTTCTCCACATAAAGTTAGTCATGTCATAAATCAAACTCGCCACATGTGCCACAGCCCCAGTGGTGGTCTTCATTAACTGCCCAAGCATAGACAAGTGATGCCTATCTACTCAAGTACAAATTAATGCCGCTGGCTGAATAAGCATAATGGTCTTTAAAAAAGTCAAGATTGATGCCAGTTTAGATAGTTTCATTTAAAATTGCTTCAGATTGATTGTCAGAAGAGTATGAGCATGTTGGAAATATGATCCTGGAGAGAGTAGGAATATTAGTGCTCCTGCTCCTATACTGTTAATGCTAATTCATATTCATAATTTGTATTAGAAAAAGCTCTGAGAAGAATGTTCTGCTATTAATAGGTCTGTTACAATGAAGTTGATTGAGTGTGCAGATTTAACCTGCGGGGTTAACAGTCCTGCTAATGAAAGCAGCATAACAATATAAACACATTGGCCCTTATTCATCAAAGTTGCAAAGAGGTTTGAGATTCAGTGAATCAAATCTGAGTTTGATTCATACAACTGTTGTACGACATCAGTGGTGAGGAAATGGTGATTTGAGCACAAATGATGAATCAACCTCAGCTGCGTAAAATGGCCTAATTTATTGTGTTGTAATATTGAGCCAATTAAAGGAAAGCATTCAGCTGGCTAGAATTGAGAAAAGTACAGAGAGGAGAAAATACTTTTCAGTGAAGCTGAGTTAAGCTGAGTTACTTGAAGCTGGTCCCCTCAAAATGGCATAAAAAGTGTGTACAAAATGAAAACTTGAAATGAAGTAAAAACCAACTGTTAAAGAATAAATTATGGTCCAATATATTTGTTTCTATTGAAATTAATATAAGTGTAGACATGGAAGTTTGTGTGTGTTTGTGTTAAAAAATAAATAAATAAAAAAGTTAACATTTTAAAAATTATGTAGTAAATTGGACCATTTTCGAACTTTCCTACCAACTTTTATTCATTTAAAACTCTAATAGAGTTTCAAACTGAAGTTTGAAGGTTTAATTGGATATAGATGAACAGAAATTAACCAAACCCTGAAACTACCAAAACTGAATAAAATCATGTTTGTCAAGTTTTAATCTTGATATGACATTATGTAACCTCAAATAGAGTGTGATAATATACACTCATCGGCCTCTTTAATTGGAAGACCTGTACCCCTGCTTGTTAATGCAATTATCCGATCAGCTAATATAGCAGCACAATGCATAAAATAATGCAAATACATGTCAAACGCATCACGTGGAAACATAATAATGGGGGAAAATATGAGCATAATGACTTTGACTGGGTTGCTGGTGCCAAGAAAAGGAACCTGAGGCTACAGCAGGCTCAGGCTCACACGAACTGCCAAGGTGTTGTGTTTCCTTTTATTGGCTGACAGGAGTAGAACCCTATGTGGCCTTCTGCTGTTGTAGCCCATCACCACCTCAAGGTCCAATTGGAAAACTTAATTTTTTTCCACACCATTCTGTGTGAACTCTATGAATTGTTCTGCTTGTAAATCCCGGGAGATCAGCAATTTCTGAAATACTCAAACCAGTCCATCTTGCAACCAACAACCATGCCACTGTCGTGATCACCGAAATCACATTCCCCCCACATTCTGATGTTTGATGTGAACATTAACTGAAGCTCTTGACCTGTATCTGCATGATTTTATGCACTGTTCTCCTGCAACAAGAAGCCCATGTTTGCAACTGTGATTATGCATATTATTATTATTTTTTTTACTGTTATTACTTATGCTACTGTACCATACTGTACTTGCTTCTGACAATAATTTAACTGCAAATTTTTGAGGTTGTTAAAATGTCACTCTCAAATGTATGCATTCTCTGAGCAGACGAGAATTTGCGTACTCTGGTTTTATGATCAGTTACCCAACTTTGATGAATAAGGACTAATGTTTAGGTTCTTCCTCTGTAAGCGTACTGAATCTATTGTGTACCACCGGCTTTCATTATTTCTGATGTAAACAGCGAAAGCCTGCCACAGGCACAGATCTGAAGATATAAAATTGTTCTCTAGATTGTGGTAGATTGTAACTGCACATTTTACACACCCTTTCACTATACACTATATATCCTCTAGATTAGAACAATTTTTATAGTGGTATTGTCTTTGTTCTTTGATTGAGGTCCTCTTTGGCAGGTTTTCTGAATAGGAGATACACACTCAGCTGTGCTCTGGAATGTGGTGCCGGCATGTCATGTGAGACACAATCAGCACCCATCAGCTAGCACAACCTGCATTTACACACCAAATACAAATGTCAAAACACAGCATCATAGAGAAAAGGACAGAACCAGCACCACAACTCTTCAGAAAACGGTGAACAATGACAACTTAGCACATCACAGATGAACAAAACAAACATGTAGACCAACCAAACACAAAGTACTGGGAAATCTGACTTAAAATCACTGGTTCACCACAAGGAAATATGTTTGACAAAGAAAACATGGTCAAAAATCACAGCAACACTGCTACTCAAGATCAAGGTGAGCTTTACACCTTGTGTTCCTTGTTAGAAATTCAATGGGCCAAAATATTCAAGCTCAATGAGATTACCTAGTAAAATCAACTTGTGTAATTCATTTATATCACTACCACTAGGCTCTCTAAAACCTGATGCTCAGAAAGAAAAGTCATATTGCTCCTACTTGGGCTGTAACTAAGATATATGCGTGTGCAGAATAGGGGACTGTAACACATTACACTGATAGGTTCACCATTAATATATATATAAAAAAGAGGTATATCTCTTTCAACATCATCTAATTAATGCACTCATACATCCCCTGCCTATATAGAGCCCAGCGGCTGTCACATTCTGTCAGAATCTTATTCAAGCCTTCAAGCCACACACAATGCACAACACTCGAAGCGTGCTTTGACTTTGTAGTGTTGTAGAGCTTGCAATGATGTAGCAGCACGACAAAAATAAGCCGTCCTTTTCTAGAAGTAGAAGTACTTCCTTGTACACTCATTCTCACGTGTTTCCGTGCGATCTCTGCACAGGCACAATGTAAAGTGCCATCATGAGCTATCGAAATTCTACTAGGGACATGCTGCAAAAGACTACAGCCTGCAGACTATCACAGTTGTCTCATTAGGGACGTGTAAATCTAAACAAACAAGACTCGCTTGGTAAGAGTGGGTGTGTACATGTGTGCATGGACCATATGCGCATGGTTCTTTGATCATCACGTTTGCCGGCAGGCCATGTGTCGCTGGAATGCTGGAGGTAAATGAACGTCTTCGTCATCCACACAGCATTCCTCTGAGACAGTTAACCTTTCCTTGGAGACAGACATGACTGTGAGGCAGCAATAAACCCTAGAGGAAGTCTAACTATGACAGTGTGAATACTTATGTGTCTTATTATCAGGTACCAGGCGTCCTGTTAAGGGTGGGCTGTGAGACAAGCCTGGGGTATTATAATGCCTCGGGGCTGTAAAACACCAAGTTGATCACACTGGTGGCTGACTACCCTGTAGTTTTTGCCGTGCCCCTCTTGTCCATTCTAAGAAACAGAATTGAAAGCAAAGCAACAAATGACCCTTTCAAGACAATAAATGAAGTGTCTCAACTTCTGTTCATCAGCTGTAGCTAACTATTCTTTCGTAATTAAATTTACAGAGCACTGTTTACATTCCAAGGAAGCTGTTTCACAGTGGCGTGCTACATCCCCTACTACGTAATACTGCAATAAATAGTGTGTCAAAGTATATAGTACACCACTATGGATACTGATACTAGCACATTGATATTATTTTGACATACTATTTAAAGCAGTAGTAAGCAATTTGGAACACTTTTTTGTGGTCTTAAAGTCCCCATGAAGTGCCTTGAAACGTGCAGCGTTATTCGATGTGTTGATGTAATTTCCACTTAAAGTGTGTGGCTCCTCCCCCTTTTTAAATAGCCAATAGAGTTTAGCTTACCTCACAGCCCGGGGTAAGCCATAATTGACAGTAAGTACCATGGATTTTATAATGTTGGGGGTGGGACACTTCAGATTCCAGAGGGCATTTATTGGACAAAAAAATCTGATGAGAAGCTGGAGTGCAGAATGATGTCATCAAAATTGTTGATCCGTACTGGTGGGAGAGAGAGACTGTAAACTTGTAAAACTGAATGCATATATTTTCTAAATGCTGATTTTGTCATTGTTTTGGAGCACACTATCTTATAGATATCCTTAACATTTTCAACCTAAAAGGCACAAAACTTCAATTTTGAATTCATGGGGACTTTAAGGTTTTCTTTGATTAAAATGACAAATGCAGACTACTGCCACCTTCTGGTATAGGGATATATTTCCTATCATTCACAGCCAGAAAGCTTGTGCATTCCTGTTGCCAGCTGTGGTTTTTATAGTATGTTTGAATGCAATGTTTGCATCAGCCAATAATCAATCAGCCTTGGCATTTTAGGGCTCTTAGGTGGTGCCACCAGTATTTCCACCTCCTTCTTCTATACGCATAATACACCTGCACATCCATGGGGAAATACACAGAAGCACCAATGAAGTATACACCAAGCATATGTAATAATGTGTTTGTGTGTATATATCCAAGCAGTAAATGTGTGTATATTACCTGACAGGATTGTGTTTTGATCTAAGCATCCACATGACAACCTTAGTTCTGTTAAAACTAAGGTTGACACCAGCATCATGCTGCTCAATTCTACACTTTTAGAAAACTGCTTCAAAGATGTTAATCCCCTCACCAAAACCATCAACTGTCATGACAAGTGCTCGTTTAAGGAGTATTGCGGATATGCTAAATGGCAATATTAAAGGTCTAAATGCATTATGCGGGGCTCTGACACTTCCAAGAAAACACATACTATTGTTGTCTAATCTTGACTCACTTTGTCTCCATTACAGCCATTAAACGCAGGAATTGATTATTAACCATTAGCGGCATGTTCTTCTCGCTCTAAGAATAATAGTGCTGAGTTTCACACATGCATGGCTGTGAAGGTACAAAAAAACAATGCTCAGACATACGCCTCCACTCCTGCAAAGATCCACTCCGTCTCTGCTTTTTCTCTAATGCAATAGAAAAAGTGCTAAACGTGCTACTGCAGGTGAACTCTGCGGCAGCGTGGTGGATATGGCCCTAAGTTCCTTTTGAGTTTAGCCAGAAAAGTACCCTGCTTTGATTGTGAACAAATAACACTGTACAGTTCAAAGGCATCTGCACCTCTGTCTGTGTAGTTCTGTGTGTACATAAAGATTTTTTTTTTGCTTGCTTGTCTTAGACTTCAAAGACTTTAGTCCATCCAGAGATTCATGCTGCTGTCCAGACTCCTGTAGATTGTCTCCACTGAACTGTCAGCTGTGCATGGGAGGAGGACTCAGGAGGAGCAGGACTCTGCATTTTCATCTGCATGTCTGTTATTCCTGCAGAGTCCAGCACAGGTCCTTCATAGGTGCAAGAGAACAAGTTGGTGTGTCAGACACTTTCTTGCAGACAGAGGGCCTCCACAGCATTGCTGGGACCCTGTGATACACCTCCGATTAGGAATAGCATGTTCGTGGTCTGTAGAGGGGTGCAGGAGCAGCGTGGGGTTGGCATCGGAACCACAGCCTCCCACTTCCTCTTCACGTGATTATAACTCTCTACTGAGGCCAGCGGCGAAGGCTGATTACCTGAGTCAACACAAAAACGCATGTTAACACAGATATGTGCATAAATTTTTTTTTGGTGCATAATTATTAAAAACTCAGATACTTTGATTGTACTTGTACATGTTTGGAAGAACCTGTGAGACAGTCAGTACGTTTACATGGACAACAATAATCCGATATTAACCCGATTAAGACAATACTCAGATTAAGAAACTACCATATAAACAGCAATTTCTGATGACCTTAATCTGACTAAAGTCATACTCGATGTAAACACAAATCAAATTAAGACGGGTGGAGTATTCCTATTTTAGTCGCATTATGGAAGTGCATTACAGACATGTACACACCTAAATCACACTATTAACGTTGTGTGGGAGTTTTCACTGCATTTTGCGACAGGACACGTACACACACGGCGGTGCTCAACTTTTTGATGGTAAACAAGAGAGCACGGCTGCATCCGAAACCGCGTACTTACCTACTATATAGTAGGTGAAATACAAGTACCTCAGCTACTATATAGCTATATAGTACGTAAGTATGCGGTTTGTGACGCAGCTTCAAGCAGTCGTCTATCTGCACGTATAGCATGACAAATAATTAACTGCACTTGAAGCTTCCGTAAAATTAAAAATGAAACATCCAAAACTGTATACGGTGCCATAACGAAGACGGACTGTATGTTGATACGTGAAATTCTGGAGGGAACATTGGATGGCGTGGCGTGGGGACCTAATGACGTGTACCATTAATCGATCTATGTTCTGTAACATGTAAAACCTGAACATGAAAGGAATATTCTAAAAGTGACTCATGTAAGCACCTTAATCACAATATTGTCTTATTTAGAATAAGGTCAATAATTAGATTATTGCTGTCCATCTAAATGTAGTCAGTGTTGTGATTTTGACTTTCCCATGAGAAATAAACACCATTTAAATACTTTATAAAATAATAAACAAGAGAGCGTGTGATGGCAATCAAAGTGTTTATTATTTCCGATGAGCTGGCGGAAGAAGGAAGGACCTTTCACTGTAAATCTTTCTTAGACAGATGTTCTGAGAACCCAGCACAGCCACATCATTAGTCTGCCTCTCCAGCTGCTCAATCAACATAACACCATCACAGCACCCCCCAACACTCACCTCCCCTCCCCCAATCACCCCACTGCACTCACACACGCATACGCAAATGAGAGCGGATGTTTCTTTCAGACAGAACACCTGCCACCTGCTGGGTTTGGGGGCTAATGTGAATTTCGACAGGTGGCACCTTGCAGATATCTAGAAACATTATGCAGCATGCGCATAGATTCCGCCTCATAAACTCTTTTGATGAGGCAAATCCCTGCAATGTGGGCAGTGCTTCATTGCTTCCCCCCCAATATAGACAATATAGAAGACCATTTCTGCCATGCTACTAAATATTTCTCAACTCTCAATGGAAATATATTTTCCATTTCCCAGGGAGAAACACACTGTGTAGAATGTTCTCTCTCTGTCTCCATGAGGTCTGGTGGCGAGACTAAAATCACCAAGCATCATGGCTAAGTTGTACCAGTTTCCATAGAGACTCAAATAGAAGCGCAGATGATGTGAGCATGTGCACGATGCTGGGGGGTGACTTTTTGTCATCATAATTTCTCAGAAGAACAAATGCAAGGCCACAGGAGCTCCTGGGGGAGGTAATCAGAAAATGACAACGCGACCATGGTGTCTGCAATCTGCACAGAGACGAGTCGTGGCATGGCACACTATGCGCAACCCTCATTATTGCTCCGCTATTCTCAATATAGCTCCCACTACTTGCATTATGCAGACTCTCTACTGCTCGTGGGTTAAAAAAATGCTACATTATTTCAGTATTCTACCAGCTGTCGCTAGAATAAGCACAAAGCTGTTTCATGCAGGGGAAACGATAAGGGTGGCCATCCTGGAACTGATAGGTCATTGTTCATTTAAATTTGAAGGGAGCAAGAGCAATTCAAAATTCATTGATGCAGTTTTCAAGGATCATGAGATTCCCGGCAGCTTGTTCATATATAAGCCTGTTGTTTCATTTTCAAATGTCATTGGAGAAAATCAAACAGGGCTCAGGGATCTGTATGCCTATACTTTATGATTGGCTTTATGATTACTATTAACAATGCATTGCATGTAAGTAGGTGACTGTGGGTATCCTGCATTCATTCAATGTACGTGGTGCAGTACAAACCTAAATGGGGGTACTGTCCATAACACTGTCAATAACCAACTGAACAAATTGTCCTTTTTCAGGAGTCTGTATTTTACAGAAAATTTTGTAAAATCTAGTTAAGCTTTATAGATCTTTATTGGAAAGGGATTAAACAATGTTTTTCATGCTTGTTCAGTGAACCATAAACAATTATTGCACATGCACCTGTAGAACAGTCCTTAAGACACGAACAGTTTACAGGCAGTAGCAATTAAGGTCACGGTTACAACAACTTAAGACACTAAAGAGACCTTTCTACTGACTCTGAATAACACCAGAAGAAAGATGCCTAGGGTTCCTGCTCACCTGCGTGAACATGCCATAGGCCTGCTGCAGGGAGGCATGAGGACTGCAGATGTGGCCAGAGAAATAAACTGCAATGTCTGTAATGTAAGATGCCTAAGACAGTGCTACAGGGAGACAGGAAGGACAGCTGATTGTCCTCGCAGTGAAAAATTACATGTAACCACGTGTCCCCCCCAGACGTGATCGAGAACTTGTAAATGCCTTGGTGGGAGAGTGTAGTAACATCTCACAGCAAGAACTGACAAATCTGGTGCAGTCCATGAGGATGAGATACTTAAGTACTTAAAGCAGCTGGAGGCCACCACATACTGACTACTTTTAATATTAACCCCCTCTTTGTTCAGGGACTCATTATTCCATTTCTGTTCGTCAAATATCTGTGACACTTGTTCAGGTATGTCTTAGTTGTTGAATATTTGTATGTTAAACAAATCTTTACACATGTTAAGAAATTTGACAGAAATAAAAGCAGTTGAATGTGAGAGGACATTTCTTCTTTTGCTGAGTATATACAGAACGTCATCCTAACAACAACCAATGACGGTGGAAAGTTTTAGAGAGAAACTAACGCTACTCATCCATATTTTTAACATCTCAATGATTCTACACAGTGACAATGTCCCGGAACAGCTGGCATGAAATTGCTAAATGTCTCAGCAGTCAACATGGAAACTTGCCAAACAAGGATGTTTCTGCTTCTGATGTGTAATCTAAGCGCTAGTATATATTCTATTGGATATCACCTTTAATCCTCCTGATGTACATACAGTGCCCTCCACTAACATTGGCACCCTTGTTAAATATGAGCAAAGGAATGCTGTGAAAAATTCACAAAAATTATCTGCTCTCTTGTATATCAAACAACTGCAAACAAAACACAGGTTTATAAAATAATAATAATAATAATAATAATAATAATAATAATAATAATTGGCACCCCTATGAATTCATATGAGAAAATATATTTGAAGTATATTCCTACTGATATTTGACAATTTTTTAGTACAACTGGGTGACTAGGAACAGGAAATGTAGGGCAGTCATGACTGGTTTAATGGTTTTATTTTGGCTACTCCTTAATCCATTGTTTTCTGTCTACTGCAAATCCCAGGCCAATACACACACGCACACACACACACACACACACACACACACACACACACACACACACACACACACACACACACACACTTTAATTTATTGTTAACTTCTACAGCAATTCCCAAGCTAACAGATTCAAACACTCACAAGTGGGGCATTGACAGAGTGCAGACTCATACACTTGGACATGCTCACTTGCTCACACACAACTAAATCACTCAGGACCAGATATAGGCACATGAAAAAAGAGACTTGATGCTTCTGTAAAACACAGTCATAATATGTCTGACATTAATGTTCAGATTACCAAATCTCTTGCACGCCATGCGTACTCTACCTGGTCTCACCCACGAACTGTTCTCTGTGTTCTGTGGAGTGCAAAGTGTGGTTTAAAAAAACGGTGTTAGATGGTGGAAATAGTCAACCACTGAACCATCAAAACGCTCAGGACTTCAGAGGAAATAAGTAAGAGATGTGCTGATTAACAAATTACTTAAACGGTGTGGAGTATATTAGTATGGCTGATATACCAGTTGGTTTTTATTCTTATGAAAAAAAACTGCTGCAAACAGAATAATCGACTTTGTATAAAAGTATATAATTTATTTCTATTTTGTGCTTTTCTTGTAACATTTACAAATGATCAATGTTAAAAAAGTGATATTTTGTGAGTTGGATTTCTTTGTTAGATGTGACAGATTCGATGTATGAGTTTTTGAGGTATGTGCTATGACCTGGGTTGCCAGATCTGCACAACAAATACCCCTGAACAAGCAGTATTAAAACACATAATGTGTCAGAATATTTTCCCGCAACAACAACAAAAAAAAGTGTACCAAAACTATTCCAATTCTTTGGGAAACCATGTACTGTACCTGGCCACACTATCGATACTGTGCGCTATAAAGTAGCGCCTTACATTGCGAGGTTCAGTGTTTGTACATTTGGCTATCTGGGCACAGTTTTGTCAAGGGTTTGTGTTTGCTTTTCAGTTGTTGGTTACTAGTCTTAATAGTCTTATCAGCTGTAATACTGTATGTTAGTATTTTAAAAACTCTATAATCATGACAATTTACTCTAACCCTTATGATCTTAAGAACTTACTATCCGTATACAAGTCAATTCTGGTTTATGTAAATTCTATTTTATGTCACGGATAGTCGAAAAAAGCATTTCACTGCACGGTTGTGTCTGTGACCAATAACATTTTTATTTGATTTAAACGAGTAGTCTGAAACATGCAGTGTGTCAAACTATTTAGCTAATTTCTGGCATTATATCATGCTTTGCTATGTGTTGGCTATACCAGTCAAAATGTAGGGAAGTCATAACTGGTTTAATGGCTTTATTTTGGTTACTCTTTACTTCATTGTTTTCTTTCTACTGAAAATCCCAGGCTGACACACACACACACACACACACACACACACACACACACACACACACACACTCACTCACTCACTCACTCTCTTTAATTCATTGTTTGATTCTACTGCAATTCCCAGGCCAACTGATTCAAACACTCACATGTGGAGCATTCACAGAGAATAATTGGAATACCCCCAAAAGTCCTATTTTGAAAATTATTATTATTGTTATTATTATTATCATCAACAACAACAATAATAATAATAATAATCTTTTTTTAAAAACAGCGTACCAAAAAAAAGTATTCCAATTATTAGGGAATACCATGTACCTGGCCACACTTTCAGTCAATACGTCCGGCCCCCTTTCTGAATAATTATTAATACAATAAGTATTAAAAATTGTTAATGACTACACCAGTGACAAATACTCCAATAGTTAAATAATGCTATGTTGGCATCTAATTCTAACAGGAACTATTTTGGATTTTGTAGTTGGTTTTAGGTCATCGTACAATGCCAACTTATCATGTATTCCCATCATTATGGGAACATTCGGTCCTCACAAAGAGCTAAACATGCATGTGCATGCACACACACACACACACACACACACACACATACACACACTCATTCACTCTCGCTTTCTCTCTCTTTTTAATTCATTGTTTGATTCTACTGCAATTCCCAGGCCATCTCTCTCTCTCTCTCTCTCTCTCTCTCTCTCTCTCTCTCTCTCTCTCTCTCTTTATTTCTCTTTGAGAAGCTTTATTCAGTCTTTGAAATAACTAATGCAGACAACCTAAATAGCCCAAAGTGTCCAAATGTAGCAATTCAATTAATGGAAACAACATCCAGTGAGACACTTCCAGGTATGCTTTCTTTCTATTAGTGAGCTAATGCATCTCCAGCTAAAAGGAGCTTTTGTCTCAGACACAGGAAATTGATTAATTCCTGTGTACATTGAGATGAACATTTCTGATTTGATTAGATTTAATATTAGACTATACCAGCAAAACTGTATAACTACTTTGAATTATTATAATGTACTTGGCAAATAGAATTCATATACTCAAGGAGCATGGACATATATACGTTATAATGAAATACACGATAAAGAAATTGTTAGCGTGTCTTATAGTTGATCCACTCTGCATCTGGAGTCTAGATTCAGTAAAAGAATATAAGAATAAGGTTGTGATGGTGGGCAAGGTCATTAGGATGGAGAGTAATTTCCTGAATATGAGTACCAAGTTAATGATAGACATTAAATCTTAAAAAGATATAAGATTCTACAGGACAAGAAGTATCCCGTCTTGTTATAGTATCATCTGTATAACTCTGGAAGCATTTGTGTGTGTGTGTGTGTGTGTGTATGCAGTATATGAGTTTGTAGGAAAAGAAAAAAGGAGATGAGGAAGAAGAAAATGTTACTTCCATATGTCAGGCTGAAAGAAACCCCTCACACGCTCACCAGAATAATAAGCTGCTTGGATGAAAAGGACACACACTATACTTCTATCAACCTCCACTGTGGCTAAAAACATATTCTGTTTCGGTATTTTGTCTCTAAATGTGTAGAGTGATGAAATAAAACATGAAATTTCATCTGCATCACTCTGTTGCAGGGATATTTTTGGGGAGGTGGCAGAATTCTCTTACCAGCTTTGCTAGGTAACATTATTTGAGGAACAAGTTTGGCTCGCTCTCTCTTGTTAGATGTGAGGGATGTAGGAGGAGGTGATTTTTGAGAGATGTTACACTGTTGGCTTTGGCTGCAGTGTGAGGACTACACTAAACAAATCCATTAGCTAATTGACATCCTGGGATCAGTGGGTGGATCTGACTGTATCGTAATAACAACATTGAAAATAACATGGTAAATACTTATCCACTGTTAAGCAGATTAGGCAATACTAGAGCAGACATTTTTTTAAACAATAGATGCTTTAACTCGTTCTGATCGATTCGTGATGAACAGTAACCCTTTTTTTTTCCTGCCAAGCATATACACCAGTGAAAATTTAATAAGCAATTCATACAGGACTGGACAAATCACTAGCCTGCGTGCCAGGACAAGAAGAATATTTGTCCACGCTATTCGATTTTTTCATTTATTGTTGATGGCAGGACAAGTAGGCTCAGAAGTCTGAAGCGTTTTTGTTCTTCTCTTTTTCAACAACCAGAAATAAAAAAAAAAAAAAAAACCCAATTCACTATTGTATTTCACAAGAAAAAAAACCCTAATTTTTTTATTAGTGGTGCACATTTTGTTTAAATATAAACTCACCATCCACTTTAATAGCAACACCTGTACACCTGCTCATTTATGCAGTTATCCAATCAGCCAATCATATGGCCAGATGATTATTTTTTTCTAATCTTCAACTGTCCAATTTGGGCGAGTCTGTGCCCATGATGGCCTCAGATCCCTGTTCTTGGCTGACAGGAGTGGAACCTGAAGTGATCTTCTGCTTTTGTAGCCCATCCACTTCAAAGTTTGATGTTTTGTGCATGCTGAGATGCTTTTCTGCTTACCACGGTTGTCAAGAGTGATTATTTGAGTTACAGTTATGTCCTTACTGGCAGCTCGAACCAATCTGTCAATTTTCCCCTTACCTCTCTTATCAATAAGGTGTTTCCACCCACAGAACTGTTGCTCACTCAATGTTTTTGTTTTTCCACAACATTCCACAACCATGCCACGGTTAAAGTCACAGAGATCACATTATTTCTTCATTCTGATGTTTGATGTAAACATTAACTGATGCTCATGACCTGTAGCTGAATGATTGTATGAACCGTGCTGCTGCCATATGATTGGCTGTTTGGATAAAAATGAGCAGGTGTACAGATGTTCCCAATAAAGAGGATGGTGAGTGTACAGATCAATGCTGAAACTATAGCATACTCTATTCATTCTGAACCACACTGCCTGCTGCACTACATACATCTACTTTTACAACTTGGATTATTTGCACAAACGGATGACCTTTTCAGAATCAGGAGCATATGGTATATGCAGCATGACATATAACTCTCCTGTGAGAACGATTTGAAGTCTCCTCCCAGGAGCCAGAGTTGATGTACTTGTATGTGTCTGTATTGCGCTTAATTTGCTCACTAGTTCATCATACTTTATTTATTATATTATTAGCTATTATTTTTAGCCTAGTATTCCAGGCAACCAAAACACTGGGCAAGCATATTAGAGCTCTGACTTGCCTGGTAGGTTAATGGATTTATGATTTGTCCATCCCTGTCCATTTTTGATTATATTCTAATAGTATGATGACATAATCAAATGCCCTTACTTGTTGTCATCCTGTCCAAAAATTTTCATTCTTGTCAAGAAATCCTTGTCTAAAGACAGGCATAACTTTCAGATGTTCTATTTAATCTGCACGTGTTGGACTGAAAGCCTCAGAACCAGAACTGCATGATGGTTTTGACCAGAGCGTACCAACGTCTTGTGAAGTCAAGCATAAGCACCTCTCTGCTCACTGAGAATGAACTGAGATAGAAGCTGAAAATAGGTGTTTCCCAGCAAACCACTCCCTACTTTGACAGATTTACAGCGCACTGAAAGAACAAAAGTCTCCTGCCAGAAGCGAAATTAGCCAAGTTATGTCATGTGCCTGGTTCAGTTCTTTCTCATGAAAGAGTGACAGCTGTGCTTACTGCAAGCATGTGAATGCAAGGTCACAGCATGTCAATGACATAGGCTGGTGAGCAAAGTAATCATATTTGTATCAGTGTGGTACAGCTGGTCAATTGGATGGGGTTTTTTTCACTGACAGAAAACAGCAGGGCTGTTTAGTCATAGTGCTAATAGAAATACCTAAAACACAATAAGCAGAACAGCCAGTCAGTGCAGCAGTGTTAATAAGGGTCCAGTGTGCAGGATTAGTTCCATCTTTTCATGCTCAAACAATTCATTCAGAAAGTGCATGCAGCGCAGATACATCTTATCTGAACTGCGGCATTTGTTGTATTAACATCAACAGGGTGGGACTTTTATTACACCTTGTTGCTGCATCATGAACTAATAATCATGGACCTCTACTTTTTATACAAAGGTAGAATTAATTGTAAATGCTTGAAGGGTTTGTGGACTGAAAACAAGGGTTGTCTGCCACATGCTTTGTGGCAGTTAATGTTTATTTCAGTTTAATTACCAAACAAAATGATATCCATTCATTGCCTACCCTATCCACAGGGTGGGGGATACCCTGGATGGGGTGCCCACACATCGCAGGGTGCAATCACACACACAGACACACGCACGCACACACAGACACACAGACACACACACACACACACTTGCACACACACACTCGCACACCCAGGCACACACTATGGACAATTTGGAAATGCCAAAAAGCCTACAATTCATGTCTTTGGACTGGGAGAGGAAACTGGAGTACCCGAAGGAAACCCCTGAAACACAGGGAGAACAGGCAAACTCTGCCCACACAGGGAGGAGTTGGGAATCGAGCCCTAAACCCTGGTGGTGTGAGGCAAATGTGCCACTAAGCCACCACACCCCCACAAAACGATACAGAATAAAGAAAAATCTAAATGAAGAAAGAAAATTATATCTTTGTTGAACTTATTAACTGCTCGCTCTCACATCCTAATAGGAGTGTAAATGGGTGCTTTATTAAAGACAGGTGCACTCAGAGGGTATAAACCCTTTAAGCTTATAAATAAAAACTCCTAAACACTGCCAGTATTAACTGCAAAACATAAATATGTGTTGTGCTACAAATAGAGTGATAAAGATTTTGGCCTCAGAATGTTTAATAAATTTAGAATTTCCACATTTAATAATGAACATTTCTCGATTGAGTTCTCGGTACAAATATTAGAATATTTAAGATTATTTAAACAAAAATGCTAAACTGTATTTAAAAACATTTGCTGGCAGTACACATTCTGTAAGTTGTAGGTTGGACGTAGTTTGTAAGTTTAACCAGAAATGGTAAACGTACCCAAATGATTTACTCAAGTAAAAGTGCAACTACTCATCTAAATAAATCCAGATTAAAAGTTAAGTAAAGCTTTAAAATTTTCACTCAAGTAAAAGTAGAAATGTACAAACTTAAAAAAAATTAAGTTTGTAACAGTACAAATAACAGAGGAAAAGAAAAAGACACATGCCTCAGATTACACACTGATTATAGATACTGATGGTAAATAGGTGTTCCCTTTCATTCCTAATCTCTCAAACGTTAGCTAGCATGATAACTAACTATACTAACCAGCTGGATGATAATCTGTGACAATACAAACTGCCTCAGTGAATACAAAGAGTACATAGTAACAGATATATTACAGTTGTAGGTATAAGGTCTTATTCTTGCTGCCACAACTGCTGATGTGACAAGTAGAACTCAATAACTCAATAACAAGTAGAACTCAATGCCAATGGCGTCGACAGGGTTGCCAACTTGTCTAAATCTTGTTACTAATTTGTGTGAAATACCCATGAAATAACATTTGGATAAATTTGAAAAGTCAATAAGTGCACCTGCTGGTTACAATGATAATTCAATATTAAACCTTGTAATATAAAACATTCAAACACTTGTTCTTGAGATACAAATAGGATGTAAATAGCCAGAAAATGGGTCTTGGGTTTCTGAGTATGAATGTGTAAGTAACATCTCTGTCTGACAAACAGGAAGGATGCTATTAAGGAAAAACTGTTTCAGACATTTGACCTTGCTGTGACCTTGACCCTATCTGGATCAATTCCAAAATCTAATCAGGCCATCTGCTGGTTACAACAATATGAAACAACAGGCACTCCACACTAACAAGAATCCTGAACAGACAGATGGAAAGACAACCCTAAACCACCAGGTGGCGGACGTTTAACAATATATATGATATATTTATTTTTAAATGAAACAAGTAAAAGTCCAAAATATGAAGTGAAAGAAAAACTTAAGTAAAGATACTTAAAAACCAGACTTAAGTGTAATAACAACTGTACTTTGCTAGTTTTCCACCTGTTCATATAACTATGTAAAGTACACAAATTATGTATAATGAACCTACCTATTAACATATAAGTGCAAGTATATAGTGTTTCTCTTAAACCATATTTATTATTAGTATTATTTATTTTTAACTGATGCACTTCCACATTGAATAGAATTCTATAGTTATTTGTTGTTACCCTTATTGGTTAACATGGATGACATTTCTTCTTTTTTTTAAAGGAATTTACTCAAGGATTTGTTCTTTTATAAGAACTGGCGTTTTGCTATTACTTATTTACACCTTAAGACAAAATAATGGAATGAAATTTCTAAAAAACTTTTGTCCATCACTTATTTATTAAAATGTGCCCTTTACTGTAAATATCTAATGATTTAGTCATGGAGTCCAAGCTGCATTATTAAACATAATTACTTGCAAGCACATTTGAGCCTATGGTAATTTTTGTATAATGACAATCATCTTGAACAAATTTTTGCAGTTGTCATGGTTGAGTTATGTCTGTAATATGGCACACTCTATTAGCACTTACCCAGCCCCCCGGCAACAATCACCCTTCCACCGAGACAGCCAGCCACGAAGTCCGCCCGCTTTTCTCTCATCCGGGAGCTCCTTGTGGGCTTCAGCCAAACACCTACACAAAGGGCCGGAAGGTCAAAAAGAGTGAGAACTGGCATGTTTAAAAAATGAATCAGGAAATTGACTGTCCAGCAGGAGTGTGTCATGTGTCATGATATGTG
This sequence comes from Ictalurus punctatus, assembly GCF_001660625.3. Classification (NCBI taxonomy): domain Eukaryota; kingdom Metazoa; phylum Chordata; class Actinopteri; order Siluriformes; family Ictaluridae; genus Ictalurus; species Ictalurus punctatus. Next base: position 15,083,553 of record NC_030430.2, read on the forward strand.
TACTGACATGAGTGTGAGTACTCTGTAGAATGCCTTGATAATGAATGTAATAGCACAAAACAAGCAGAACGGCCAGTAGACATGGATGGGTCAATGCAAGTCAAGCCACACACATTTCATTTGCTCTTGAGCCATCTGTCTGATAAACAAACACACAGTGCAAAAAAACGTGCAGGCTGTTAATGTCTGAGATACCCTCTGTCAGCTCTACTGCAGAGCGTGACTGTCCTTTATTGGCACCCTGGCTCTTCATTGTACTGCCATGTTTTAGCCCGTCTCTGTCGCAGTACCTCCTGTTCTATTCTCTGCTTAGTAGTGTATGTAACGGTGGGTTTATCCCACTGGTACAGTACAAACATTAATATAAATAAGTCATTTTTTTTTGTATTAAACAAATGCATTTAAGATTGTTGCACTCAGCTCAAAATGATCTGTACATACAGTTGAGTGCAAAGGTTTCAATACCATTAGTGACAAAATACAGAAAACAATTAAACGATAGAAGCTCTATTTTCATGATCATAACACATGTGCAAGAACAAGCCGTGTGCAAGTATGCGTCTGGGATATCTGATCCAAATCAGTTCCTCTTCTTCCCTTTAAGAACAGAGTATGTGCATTGCTGCACAGGGATGTTTTCCTAATGACGTATGATTAGATATGTTATATTGATTTTTAGCGATATAAATAACCAGCTGGCTGACAATGTACAGCACAAATGCTTTCTGTTTTTCTGTCACTATATTTTATGTCATTATTTCAATGGTAGTGTAATAAACGTATAAATAAACTCGGATTAAAGTGTGCAAGAATTTATTCTCAATTCCAACAACCCAAAATTCCAAATTATTTGAGAGATCAATGCAGAGATCAGAAGGCATTAAAGAGAAAACCTTCAAAAAATCAGTAATGCATATAGACAGAATGACAGTTTATAAATGGAAATGGCACATTTTCCTCTCTGCATAGTTTCCCACTATATACAGTGGCAAGAAAAAGTATGTGAAACTTTTGGAATTTCATGGTATTCTGCATAAATTTGTTATAAAATGTGATCTGATTTTCATCTAAGTCAAGGGTATTGACAAATATAATGCGTATAAAATAATAACACAAAATGAATTCTGATCCCTCATTTATTTATTGAACACACTCATTCAACATTCAAAATGGCAGTGGAAAAAGTAAGTGAACCCTTAGATTTAATAACTGGTTGACACCCCCCCTGGCAGCAATAACCTCAACCAGGTGCTTCCTGTAGCTGTGGATCAGACCTGCACATTGTTCAGGAGGAATTTTAGCCCATTCTTCCTGGCAGAACTGCTTTAGCTCAGTCATAGTCTTTGGACATCTCATGTGTATGGCTCTCTTCAAGTCATTCCATAGCATCTCTATTGGGTTGAGGTCTGGACACTGTCTTAGCCACTCCAAAAGGCAGATTTTGTTTTTCTGAAGCCATTCTGTTGTGGACTTGCTCCGGTGTTTTGGGACGTTGTCTTGTTGCATCACCAAACTTCTACACAGTTTCAGCTGACGTACAGACATTCTCACATTATCCTGAAGAATTGTCTGATATACCTGGGAATTCATCTTCCCCTCAATGACTGCAAGCTGGCCAGGCCCTGATGCAGCAAAGCAGGCCCAAATCATGACATTTCCTCCACCATATTTTACGATTGGGATGGTGTTTTCATGATGATATGCCGTGAACTTTCTACACCAGATGTAGTGCTGTGTGGTTTTTCCAAATAGTTCGGTCTTAGCTTCATCAGTCCACAAAACATTTTGCCAATACTGCTGTGTAGTGTCAATATGCTCTTTTGCAAATTTCAGTCCCAAAGTGTCTCCATTTGTAGAATGTTTGCCTAACTGTAGACTGGTGAATTTCTAAAGTCTTTGAAATCACTTTGTAACTCTTGCCAGCTTTATGTAAATCAACAATTCTCGATCGTAGATCTTCTGAAAGCTCTTTTTGGCGGGGCATGGCTCACATAAGCGTGTGCTTCTTGTGCAGTGCAAACTCCAAAAGTTTGAGGGGTTTTTTTCAGTCAAAGTAGCTGTAGTCCACACCTCCAAACTCATTTTCTTAACGAGACTCCAGGTGTGCTAAAACCTGACTCCAATTAGCTTTTTTGAGGTTATTAACTCAAGGGTTCACATACTTTTTCCACAAGTACTAGGAGTTTTTTTTGGCTGTTCTCAATAAAAACATGAAAGATCAGAATTTTTTTGTGTTATTATTTTAGAGACATTATGTTTGTCAATACCCTTGACTTAGATGAAGATCAGATCACATTTTATTACAAATTTATTCAGAAAACCATGGAATTCCAAAAGGTTTACATACTTTTTCTTGCCACTGTACACTATAAGGTATAAGATTCATGCTATATTCTGCAGTCTTGCATTTAAAACAGTATATGATCTATATTTAATTGTCTGCTCCTAAAACACAACAAATGGCTAATTCTTACACTGTGTTTTTATCAATGGAACTCACTGCTTGTGAGTCACTACATAGTAACATAGTAATTACATCTTATTCCTGCCTCAGGATTAAGAGAGGGTTTTGGGAAACGGCACTACATTTTATATATATATATATATATATATATATTCTGTATAATATTACTAAGCCGGCTGATATACACTTGCACAGATAGAAGGTATAATTATGGATTTCAGCTGGTTCCTTGCTTTACCATGCCTTGGAGAACTGCTTTTTCTTAGCGTATTCAATACTTTATTCCTGTGTCATTCCACTTTATTACACATAACTTTATTTATGGACTTTAATGTTGTGAATTATTTATATATCCGGATTTCTTGAGTTAATACTGATGTCTGGTGAAAATTCCATGTGAATAACCTCATCGGAAATATATTTACTGAAAAAAATGTTGACGCATTCAATACTTATTTCCCCCACTGTATCCATTTTCCCTTTCGGCGCCTTCTCAATCGTGCTTGTAACTGGAAACTGGATCCTGGTTCTTGTATTATTAAGAGGATGAGCATGAGGGACTCAGTTATATACAGAACTTAAAACCTTCCTTGATGCTGTCTGTCACAAATAATAAACTAACATCACTAACTGATTTTGTCTTCTCTTTCCTTTCATTTTCATTCTCTGTCTAGATCTCTAGATCTGTGCTCTAAGCCTTTTCTCCCCATAAATCTCCTCTCCATGGTAACAGGATGAAGAAAGGAGATGTAGATGGAGTTTATGTGCTCTGCACGATTAAGATCAGTCAACAACCCCCTGCAACGAGACCTCGTTCACACAGGACAGTCTGTGAACTCATACCCCTCCCTTTTTCTCCTGCTCTCAGTAGGAAATGTACTGAAACATTGATTATTTGATCTTGGTCAGTTTCCTTGTTCACATCCATTTGTTTATTGCAAAGCGGATGTGCAAGATTTAGCATGCAGATACGCTCAATTATAGAATAAATTGTTCTTGGGATTCAAAGCCTCATTAACGGAAATCATTAGGGAATGTTACACGTGTAGTATCTCCCCAAGGGTGTAATCACTAACAGACATACTCAAAGCTTCCATTGTGTGTTAACTTAATCACCATTTTCAAAATGACAAAATACATCCATGTTCTTACTGCATTGCTCTGATCCTAAAACATACCCCAACATGCATTCATTCACCATTAGTAAGTGCTTTTTTTCTGGGTTGGGTTGTGCTGGCTCTAGAGCCTATCCCGGGGTACGAGGCCAGAGTACCCACTGGAAAGGACGCCAGTCCATCGCAGGGTACCATGCACACATACACACTTACACACTCATTCACAACAAAAGGAGCATGGATGCCATCACAGCCTAATATATTATTGGTGTAAAAATAAGCATAAAATAACATATCAGGATAAGTTTCATGGTGTATTGTTTATGGTGCAGTAGAATCTTTTACATATTTGGTACTTGTTTTACACCCATTTATATATCTGGTATTTGTTTTTACAAATTGAAGATTTAATGTTCTTTTTAAAACTTGAAAAAATCAAGTATAACATCAGAGGCAGGGGTGAATCATTTCTGGGAAAATGGCAACAATTTATTACCTACTTCAATGATGTACGCACCCTGGAGTTGGATTGAGGGAAGGTTGATGGTAAATACTAATCATCTTACCTTTTTTTCCCTCTTTATTTGTTTGTTTTTGTTTTTCCGGTTGTTTGTTTTTTGTTGTTGTTTTTTGTTTCCCCTTTCTTTTGGTTTTGCCTGTGATTATTTTGTTGGGGCCGGGTATGGTGGGGTTGTTGGATGGGGTGTTATAATATGATATGTAAAATGTGATTTTCCAATAAAAATGATAAAAACAAATACTGACCATTTTATAAGGAACACCTGTGCACCTGTTCATTCAGGCAATGATCCAATCAGCCAATCATGTGGCAGCAGCACAAGGTATAAAATCTTACAGATACAGATCAAGAGCTTCAGTTAATGACAACATCAAACATTGGAATGGAGAAAAATGTGATCTCAGTGACTTTGACCTTGGTGCCAGATGGGCTGGTTTGAGTATTTCAGAAACTGCTCGTGGGATTTTCACGCACAACAGTGAGTTGACACAGAATGGTGCAAAATACAACAAACATCCAGTGAGCACCAGCACTGCAGACAGAAAAGCCTTGTTGATGAGAAGTCAGAGGAGAATGACCAGACTGGTGCACTCTTGACAACTCTTTACAATCATAGTTAGCAGAAAATTATTTCAGAACATTTCACAACATGTGAGGCAGATGGGCTACAAGAGCAGAAGACCACATCCTATTCCATTCCTGTCAGCCAAGAACAGGAATCTAAGGCTGCACTTAGCACAGGCTCATTGAAACAGGACAGTTGATGACTGGGAAAACATCAATCATCTCTCATGCACTGCATGTGATTGGTTTATTAGCTCATTGCAAGAATGAGTTGATGAACAGATGTTCTTATTAAAGTGGCCAGTGAGTGTATTTTACCCTACATACATGTATGCTTAGCACCTTGAACATAATTCTGAATATTTGTGTAATCTGTGTCAAAGACCATTGTGAGAAAAGAATTTGATTACAATAAAAGACATTAGTTAAATGGTGTGGATACAAACGCAGCAAAGTATCAAACCTTATACATTAAAGACTCAATATTTTCAAGTAACAGCTCATTTTCCATTGAAAGCCTTGGTTTATGTAAATATACATCATTTACGTCACATGACTCTATCTAAACCTCTTTCTTGTAGACACTTGATAAATTCAGGGGTCTCTGTCTCATGTCTGATTATGTCTAGTCTCCACATGACTTAATTTCACTGGCACTGGACTTGTACTCTGCACAATGGCAATTAAGTTGAATCTCATCGAATCTAATAATTAAAATAAATAATTGCACAGAAACAAAAACAAGTGAGTTAGTGTGTCAGAGTGGAATAAATATAGAGAGATGCCTCAAGCCTCTAATTTCATCTTCCTCATTTTACTGAGTCATGTCACCCTTGGCATTTAAAAAGTAAGCCTTCACTAAACTTTTCGTTTAAGCGCTAATAAGGAAGCAAGCAAAAAATAACAAGCGTCCTCTCATTGTCATACACATGTGCACTTTAGCTAATGAGACTCATGAAAAACAGAGACAAAGGTGACCTGGGAAAAGTGTCTTCAGCACTTCAGTACGGGGAAGTGTTTTGAAACAAGTTGCTGATAACATTGAAATGAAAATGGACAGAAAAGAATAATGGAAAAAGAGGGACAGGCAGAGAGAGTGAGCGAGCGAGTGAGAGACAGAGAGAGACAGAGAGAGATAAACGGAGGAAGCGACGCAAGGTTAAGCAGGCGTGTACATTTCCATCACCGAAAGTGTTTCTGAAGTATCCACAAAAAAGATAATGCTTCCATTTTAATCAGCAGCTTTCTAAAATCTACAGTAATAACAGCATGATGGATGTTTTGAAAGCCCTTAAAAATGTAGCTGTTGTGGTTTACATGACATACACTGTGTTGCACTGAGAGGTCGTTAGAAGAGAAATAGAAAGGAAACCAAGTGCATGCTCACATGCTGATTAAACTGGCATATACAGTGGGGGAAATAAGTATTGGACACATCAACATTTTTTTCAGTAAATATATTTCCAATGACACATGAAATTCCTATTCAAATTGAAATTTTCACCAGACATCAGTATTAACTCAAGAAATCCGCAATTGTAAAGAATTCACAACATTAAAGTCCATAAATAAAGTTATGTGTAACAGTGTACTAGTTTCATTTAAATAAATTCAAGACACAGTAATATGATTATATCACTACAGTATGTGCTGCAAACATGAAATTTGGGAAAAGATCTCACATAATGAGTCACGTATACATTACAACACAGTGAAATCATTTTCCTCGCATACCCCAGCATGCTAGGAAGTTGGGGTCAGAGCACAGGGTCAGCCATGATACAGCGCCCCTGGAGCAGAGAGAGTTAAGGGCCTTGTTCAAGGGCCCAACAGTGGCAGTTTGGCAGTGGTGGGGCTTGACCCCCAACCTTCCGATCAGTAACCCAGAGCCTTAACCGCCAAGCCACCACTGCCACACATATGCTGTATAAATTAATAGCTGTCCAGGCAAGTGAGTTTTATCACAGTTTTGTATTTTAGAAATACAAAGTGTTGGCAGTTAAACATTATATGAAATATTTAAACATACTATACTTTCAAAAAATGGTGAGGACACATCCCCATTCTTCGAAGAGTAGATAACTTTCCTTTTAAATTTGGGAGGACACACTTCCTTTTTCCTTTCAGATTTAGAAAGACATAATGAACTCTCGGCACCCTATGATGATTAACATTTTTATATTAAATAATAAGCTATTGCAGTAAAAAAAAAAGGATGGGTAAGTCAGTAATTCAAAATGCAGACAAGCTGTCATTCACTGCATTCATCTGCTAGGAAAATGGAGCTGCCACAGTCTGCTACAATAACGCAAGAATTTAAGAAAAATAATGTTTTTCCTTAGAATACTGCTTAACGAAATCAAGAATGAGAATTATTGTCTCAAGTCGAAACCAAACCACATTTTATCAAGAAATGTGCAGTGCTAGTGGCAGCATGTGGTGTAAGCTAGGAATCTAGAATGCTTTGTACTAGTTTGGTTTATCCATCCATTTTCTGTAATGCTTATCTTACACAGGGTTACGGAGGAACCTGGAGCCTATCCCAGGGAACTCGGGGGCACAAGGCATGGGAGACAGTGGAAAGGGTGCCAGCTCATCACAGGGCAAAATCACACACTCATACTTCTATTTTGTAAATGCCAATCACCATTTCAACACATGTCTTTGGACTGGGGGAGGAAACTGGAGAACCCAGTTGAACCCCCTGAAGCACAAGAAGAACAGGCAAACTCCCAGCACACAGGGATTCAAGCCATCAACCCTTGAGGTTAGAGGCAAATGTGCTAACCATTTAGCCACCATGCCCCCTGGTTCGGTTTAAACAATAACAAAACAAAGGGGAGGAGTTTTGGGCACCCACAAGTTGACAAATTTAAATGAATTGAGTTGATTTAGAGAATCAGAGAAAGATTAAGTGAACGTGTACCACTGCTTATTTCCTTCTTTTCTTCGTTTTTGACTTCAATAAGTGAATAAATCATTTTGATTCTATTTTCAGAGCTTGCAGACATAAATGATTTATGCAATTGCACAGATATTATATCCTGCAGGTCTCGGACATGTAATCTTATTTCTGAGAATTCACAACATTCTGCTTATGAGCCGACTACTGCACTACCGTCCATGTTTCCAGAATTCTTTACAATTTTTTTTTTCCATTAGTACTGTTGTGCTGTATTCACACTGCAAAGATGTTTTATATTCAAATGAATGCACAAACGTACAGCCTAACTCTCTCTCACCGGGCTCTTTCCTGTGCTACCTTGAACACTGTTATGACACAGCTACAGAGTGAATTTATAGTGACTGCTGGCAGCCACGTTGTAATATATTTAACTTCAATATATTTCCGAAAAATGCATATGGAAAACATTAATAATTACAGTCACATGTAATTACAGAGATGAGAAATGATCTTTTCCTACGATCCATTATTCGCTACCCCTTTTCTCTCTCTGCCTCTCAGCAGATACAGCTGTGCTCTGCATGGAACATGAGGTGTGTGTTGACTGACAGGTCTGCAGACTCAGAACAATGCCCCAGCTGGAAATAAGAACCTGGAAATGTTTATTTAAAGCTCACAAATCAATCATCTCTGACACACACACACACACACACACACACACACACACACACACACACACACACACACACACACACACACACAGCACCATATAGTAGTTGCTACTGTAGTCTGCTGCTGTTCTTTTGTCCTGTTATATTCTATTGAAAACTGACGGAATTAATACAACAATAGTATGATACAAGCGTATCATATGATAAATCAAAGCAACAAGCCTGCATTTGTACACAACTCATCGCTTTGGATTACAAATTATTACCTTATGAGCATACTCATCAATAACAACAATTCAAGACAAAGTGCCTGCTTAATCACACCGAATTCCCATGGGAACAAGCTGCTCATGAACTCCCAATAAATCACTAATGTTCTCTCCGGCAGAGTTGCACACTGGAACTGATTTGAGTGGATCAATTCATGGTCATTCCAGTGAGAGCCCTGAATAAGACTTATGCTGAAATGTGCTGATTTCGGCCAGCTTTTGGCTGAGACATGGTCAATTCTGCAATACTCAGAAGATAGAGAGATAATGAGAGTGTGAATGAAGAATGTTCATTGTCGATGTATAATTTTGAAGATGTTTCATCACTTATCCAACAGGTATCATTCATTTTCACCAGCCAAAAGCAACACTACTATTAGCCCACTGATCAATCTGTCCAAATTGCTTATATTCAGTTTGATTTGTGTTTACCCCCAACTATGTATGCCTTTCGCAATTACTACAACATTACATGAAAATGTTTGTGAACCCTCTTTACTTTTCATGTCTTTATTAAACACATCAATGAATCATTAAGAGTCTAGGTTAGCACCAATAAAACTCCACCAAATGTTCCCTGTAGCTGTAGACTTTTCAACAAGTTCTATTAAGCCTCAAACGATATTCTGTCACCCTATAAAAATTTCCTGGTTTTGGATTCATTGTTCTTTCAGTGATCGCAAGCTGTTCAAACCCGAGGCAACAAAAAAGCCCCAACACATGATTCTCCCTCCACCATGCTCCACACTTCCAAGTTCAACTGTTTGTGTGTTATTAATTGAGGTAGATGTATTTTATATGTAATTCATGGAAAATATCCATGTAATTGGACAAGATTTAAAATTCTTTTCTCCCAACTGTGGGTCATAGACCATGTACGTTATGATGTGTAGAATTAGTAGCAGTCTTGATCAAATGTAGCATAGACAGACGGGATTATCTACAATAATAAAATCAAAATCAAATGCATCATAGAGCTCCTAAAGTATCTATTTTAATGCCACTTGGGGGCATTTTATGTGAATAATAACTTTCTGAATGAAAAGTAAAAAAAAAAATAAAAAAAAGAGGCTCTAGTAGATATTTTAGATGTCTCCTGAACTTGATGACTGAAAACCTTGATAGCCAAGAAAGGAAATATGGCAGAAGCACAGAACAGAAAGGAGAAGCACATATAAAGAGAGAAAATGTGCAAGAGATGCAGGAGGGCACGGACACTCACACACACAGCGCGGCCACTTAAATACAGTGGTGTCACCTCTATAACTGCAGGAAATTTCTCGGTGTCCTACAGTGGCAGCCCACTGATACAGACCTCTCCCCCTGTTTGACATTGTACACTTGTTCAGAGTAGTCAGAACAGTGTGTGTTTGTGTGCGCGCATGGTGGATGTTGTGAATGGTGGTAAACTGGGTACAGCTATACGTGCAGTGCCTTGATTTAAAAATCGCTGGAACAGACATAATCACAATAACAACCGTCACAGCTAATGACTGCACACGCCCTGCCATGCTACACTCCATCAACAGAAGCCCAGCTGCAAGGACTATGATGGTAATGAGGCTGTACTCTCTACTTACAGAGACACTAGAGCAGCTAATAGACCACAACCAGCCTATTAGCATTAACATCAGTATGTGTGGCAAATATAAATGCACAGGATTTCGGCATCTTCCTCAATCAAGTACGGAGGCTTGATTCACATTGAGTTACAGTGGTGCTTGAAAGTTTGTGAACCCTTTTGAATTTTCTATATTTCTGCATAAGTATGATGTAAAAATCGTCAGATTTTTCACACAAGTCCTAATGTAGATAAAGAGAACCCAATTAAACAAGTGAGACAAAAATATTATACTTGGTTACTTATTTATTGAGGAAAATGCTCCAATATTACATATTTGTGAGCAGAGTTGTGTTACGATATGGAGGCTGAGTTGGATGCAAGTGCAGATTTTCAGTTTTAATGAATACCAAACAAAATGCAAAACTATGAACAGGCAGCAAAACACTAAGGCAAGAATCAAGAATCATCCACAGGATGGCAGAACTTGGTCGGTTCTGTCAGCAGACTCTGGCATGAGCAGAACTTGATTGGCCTTGACGCCGACCTCAGACACGAACTGGGCATGCTTTCTGAGGTTCAGGTGTGGGGCAGTCTCTTCCGCACCGCAGAGAGATGACATGATATCCCCGGCCTGGCTTGAATGCAGAGCGTTGGCTACTGCACAACCAGCGGGAGGAACGAAGCTCAAGGCGGTGCCTGTGGGGGAAGCGATGTTCCCTATGAAGCTAGAGGAGGGAGTGGCACTCTCCGCAAGGTCTGAGGGGGGAGCGAAGTTCTCCGCGAAGCCAGAGGGGGGAGCAAGGTTCTCCGCGAGGCCAGAGGGCGGAGCGAGATTCTCCGCGAAGCCAGAGGGGGAGCAAGGTTCTCCGCGAGGCCAGAGGGCGGAGCGAGATTCTCCTCGAGGCCACCTGACTCATGAACGTGAGTCAGGTGCAGGTGGTCATGTGACCGTGATGGAGTGAGGTGCAGTGGCTGCTGGAAATGTAGTCCAGAGTTCCTTCTCTGATATTACATGACAAGTTGGGTGTAACGCATTGCAAAGTAATCTACAGTAATCTAATTACTTTTTCTGATAACGCTGTAATGTAACGCATTACATTTTAAATTGATGTAATTTGATTAGTTACTGATGTCAATACAGTTCCATTACTTGCGTTACAAATTTATTGTTAAGAAAACAATATTAAGTAAAATGCATTTTTAAAATAAATCACGTTTTGCCCTGAAGATTTTTTTATTTAGACTCGAATAATCCTCCACTTGGAGCGGTTTGTTACTATGAAACTGAATGTCATTAAAAGAAGACGACTGCATATTCTATGTTTAGCCAGGGTTTTTATAAGAATAGCACACAACATTATATTGTTGACTTCAGTAGAGCATGACCACATGAACCACAAAGACAGCTGTTTGCTAGCAGGGTGCTGGCACGGATTACGTTGCTGAATCATGATAACCTGGTCCCATTAGCTGATGAGGCAAATTTAGCTTTGCAATTCACTTACCGCTGCTTGCTGTCTGCTGCACTCATCCCAAGACACAGTAATTTACTGCCTGCTGTTTACCCCCAAGCACTTTTTTCCTAGCTTAGACCCTGCAAATTCTGCAAGTTAATAAATTATTACGGTATCTGAGGTCATTTCTTAATCTGGCCTTTTCTTTTGAAGTAATGTAAGTAAAAAGCAAAGTAAAACATCTCCAGCGATGCTGCAGCATCAAATAAAGAAAAATATATGATGGCTTCGACTATGATCATTTACATAACAACTTACTCTCTCTCACTGCCACACAGTATGTAGCCTGAATATATTTGTGGAAACATTCTTGGACTTTTCAACCTTGCTTTGCTTTAATCAGATGCTTTTGGTTTAGCATAGATGGAAAAACAGTCCTATTTGCCATCTAATTGCAGACTGGATTTTGTGCATCACTCTATGGAGTTGTTAAATATGTATAAACATTTTCACAGAATGCCTGCTGAGTTAGCCATTCAACTATATTAGCAAATGTCGCTGTGCTAAATACATGATGCGTGAGAAGTTAATCATCATCTGGAGGTGCATCATCTGTGAAGGACTACCATTATAAATCACGCCCAACATTTGAGTCGATGCAAGAAATTTTAACATGTTTTTAGTGCCTTTGAGTGTGGAGGTGTAACTGACTGTGTCACAGTTGCCAATGCATGCTTCTAGTGCCTGTCAGGTCACACACCCTCAGTCCACCCAAGCACATCTCTCACTGTCTATGTCAAACATCATTCAAATATCTTATATTATTTATTAGATATGTATTTTTAATGACAGTAATCCAAGTTTGTTGCTGCTTAAAAGGGAAACACATTACAGCCAAGAGACAACAGCATTTATAATAAAGAATAGTAAATCTCCAGCTATTTTTAAAAAATCATTCTAGATATCATTTCAGTAAAATTTTATTTGATAAAGGGGGTTGGTTACAAATTTGTGGTCACAAACTGTGCTTGCAGAGTGACAGTAGCTTGTGAAAGGAAAGGTTTTGAGTGCATAACCAACATTATCCAACTAGCTTTTCCACAAAATGAAAAGGCTGTAAGATGATCAGAATACCAGCAGTTCCTATTTTTGTTTGACTGGACCACTTATTTCCCCCACTGGACCAATCAGGTGGCAAGGGAATGTAACCATGATGACTGCCGGTGAGAAAATGTCTTGAATTTCTGCCTCCAAAACAAAAGCTACGGCAGGCAGCATCCTGTTTATGACAGTTAGGATAAGAAATGAATCATTATTATTAATACTGATTATCCCATAGAGCCGATGAATTCTCAAATCTGACTGGTTAATTCATTCATTCTAATATGCTATTGTACCTAAAGTAGCAACTCATTCACAGGGACTTGGCAAATGCGGACATAAGCTAAGCCTTACAATCAGGGGCGCCGTAATGCGGGGAAGATTAGGACGATTCTAAGGGCAGACAGGGGGCCCAGCAGAACCCCATACTTATCTGTATGATTTTGGTATTTAAATGGAATCTTTGCACAATAATCTATTAACCCTCTTACCCCGTATGGCCGAAAAACCAGCTTGCCCGTCTTTGATCTACTCCCGTAAGGACGATATACCGGCTTGGTCGTCTATGCCAAATACCGGTAAGGCCGATATAGCGGCTTTACGGTGTAAACGTTATCCCCGTAAGGCCGGTGTGCTGGCAGTACTCTTCTACGATTCCTTACTTATTTAATTATTATTTTTTAACCCAAGGTTGATGACGTCATGACGTCACGACGTGATTACGTTATTACGCCGGCATTACGATGAAGATCCAAGCGTGAATATTGGTGTAATAGTAGAAGTGAACTAAAAATGCCAAAGCGAAAAGCTAATCGTGTTCCAGCTAAAGTTACACCTACAGTGAACAGAGGTACATCTAAAACTGTGAAAAAAAAGAAAACATACACAGTTACACAGGCGAGAGCGAGGATTCTAGATAGTGACAGCAGTGAAAGTTCAGGCGATGATGAAACCGAAACCGAAACTGATAGAGACGCAACCTCTCCTGATTCAGACCCTGATCCGTCTTCATCTTCAGCATCAACCAGTGCGACTGACACTGCAGGGGTCTGGAGTCATAACGGGACCATTTCTGTGCATTTGTGAAAACACTACCTGCTGGTCTGATTATCACCAGAAACTTGACTTTTGGCGCTAAAACGCATTCATTCATTCATTCATTCATTCATTCATTCATTCATTCATTTATTTATTTATTTATTACTTGAATTTATTCAAAGGCATTGACCACGCTGATGCTCGTATGGTACTTCTAAATGAATATAAGGATTTTGTGAGCATTTTTCATCATTTCTCTAGTTAGGAATTGTGCTCTAAGTGGAGTAAAAACACTGAATTGCTTCATTTTCAAAGTAATATTACACAGATACATTATTATAAGTTGTTTCAAAGCCTAAAAATGTTAAAATTAAAATGTTGCTTTTGGGGCCAATTTTGGTCTGGAAACTCAGGGTTGGCGTGCTGTTTCTATGTGGAATATAGGGTCGTGGGACATAATACTGTGGGAACTAAGGGGTAAGAGGGTTAAGAAGCATGCTATAATGAATGCACTCAGACTGTGCCAAGTGCATGTGTGTGTGTCCTTAAGACGTTCTTCACAGTTGTGAGTCGTTACATGCATCAGGTAGATAGCAAGAGATGGAGTAGACACAATCGGTTTACCAAAAGAGGAAAGAAAAACATGAAAAAGAGGAGAGAACAAGACGAGGAAGACAGCTAGTCACCCTGTTTTTCAAAAAATAAGGTGATTTCTGTTCCCTGTTTTGTGTTATGATTCTGAAGCTAGCCCATTTGAAGCTGTTACAATTAACATAAAATAGAAATTCTATCAGTTACTCACCCCGATGTTTATCCTTGGAAGTTGGAACGCAATATAACCTAGAATATATGTTTTTCCACGTAATCGTGCAATAGTATTGGTGCATCGAGCTTCAAAAAGGACTTAAAAGGAATGAGTGACAATAAAACTAGTCCAGTCCTGTATATATTCAAGCTTTCCGAAGCCTTGAAACAGCTTTCTGTGAGGAATCGATGGAAATTCAAGGAAATCATACAAATCTGCTTTAATTGTCCCAAGTGAGTTTATGAGAGAACTGTTGTAATGATGTCCAATTCATGAGAATTTATTATTCACTTATTATTTACTCAGTGTATAATAATAATAATAATAATAATAATAGTAAAGTTCATTGTTCTTGGTACATACGGAATAAGAAATCACAAGTCAACAGCTTATAAAGACATCCAGACAGAGTTTCTATAGTGTCCGTGTATGAGAGAGACAGAGAGAAAGAGAGTAAATAATAATAATAATAATAATAATAATAATAATAATAATAATAATAATAATAATAATAATATGTTTAATTTATATAGTGCCTGTCCAGAGCTCAAGGACGCTTTACAACTGTAATACAATGGCACATAAACAAGGAACATTCATGGACAAACACAAAATGCGAAAAACAATGAGCAATCAAACACAGAAGAGAAATACACAGTACAGATAGTACAGTCACTGAGAAAAATACATAGCAACAGATTAGGACAGATAACATTGAGAAAACAGATACGTTTTTAATTGGGATTTGAACTCGAAGATGGACGTGATGCTGTGAAGAGTCAGCGGGAGTGAATTCCAGATTTTGGGTGCAGCTACACTGAAAGACCTGCCACCCATGGTAGAGAGACGAGCTCAACGGACAGAGAGGAGTCCGAGCCCGGAGGACCAGAGAGCAGGACGGGTTGTAGGGGAGAAGCAGTTCACTAAGGTAGCAAGGTGCCAAACCGTGAAGTGATTTAAATGTAAGCAGAATTATTTTATATTTAATGTGAAATGAAACCGGTAGCCAGTGCAGTTCAGACAGGATTGGAGTAATGTGAGCTGAGCGCTTGGTATGTATAAGAAGTCTAGCGTCAGAGTTTTGAATATATTGCAACCTAGCAATAGAATTAGCAGGTAGGCCAATGAGGAGCGCATTGCAATACTCAAGCTGTTAGGATATAAATGCATGAACCAGTGTTTCAGCATCTTTGAGGCTAATGAAGGGACAGAGGCGAGCAATGTGAAGGAAGGTGAAAGAAACCAATTTTAAGAACAGAGTTTATACGAGCTTTAAAGGTGAGGGAGGGATCAAAGATGATGCCTGAATTTTTTTTTACAGTACTTGATGGTTTAATGAGAGTACTATCAATGTCACAAGTAAGGTCATAAAGGATATTTTTAGTAAGTGTTAATGTTCTGAAAATAATGATCTCAGTTTTATCCATGTTAAGTTTTAAAATGGAGTTAAGCCATTCTTTTATTTCAGTGACACATGCTGATAGTGGATCAGTCAGGAGAGTGGGAGCAGATTTACAAGCTGTATAGATTTGAACGTCATCAGCATAACAGTGGTAACTGAAACCGTGGTGGCAAATAATTTGACCCAAAGACATTATATATAATAAATAGCAGAGGTCCAAGAACTGATCCCTGAGGGACAGCATATTTTAAAGATACAGTAGGCAACCTATAATCCTGCATAGATATATAGAACTGTCTATCTGTGAGATAAGAAGTAAGCCAGGAAAGAGCAGCACCTGTGACACCAATATCCAAGAGGCGGGAGAGAAGTAAGTCCTGACAGACAGTATCAAAAGCGGAACTAAGATCGAGTAAAAGAAGAATAGAAAGAGAACCAGAGTCGCTAGAAAATAATAGGTCATTGACAACCCTTACAAGGGCAGTTTCAGTACTATGAAGAGGACGAAAGCCAGATTTAAACGGGTCAAAGAGATTATTTTGAGCAAGGAAAGATTGAAACTGGGAGGCAACAGTACTTTCCAGTATTTTGGAAATGAACGATAAGTTAGAGATAGGGCGAAAATTAGAAAGAACAGTAGGGTCCAAGTCAGGTTTTTTTTAAAGAACTGGAGTCACTACTGCAGTTTAATCTTAATAGGAGCATGCTTATGCAAAATATAAGAAATAACAGAGTGGTATTTTGAGAGTATCATTGAAGGACAGGAGATCTCAAAAACATCAGAAATTGAAAAGGAAGCAATGGAAGCAGAGAATAATGTGGCATCAACAGATTTAAGGTCCCAATAGGATATCATTGTGTTACTGCATTTCTTTTGAGCAGGAGACTGAGGGTACAAGGGTGTTAATTACTTGTACTGTATATATAGTTATTTGTATATCGTTATAAATGCATAATTTCAGTTAATTTAATAAATTTTTAAAACATAGTTCTTTATAGTCTCTTATTGAATACGCACTGATTGTTATCCTTATTGATAATGATTGTTTTTACATGTGGCAATAAGAAAAGATAATTGGGGGGTGGGGGCCCAGAGTTCAAATTAGCCAGCGGACCCATAAACCCTAGCGGTGCCCCTGCTTACAATACACAGATTTTTTGTTTAATGTGTTATTTAACAACCAAAAATTGTATAAAGCTTACTCTGGAGACATGTATTTAATATTTATGATAGAAGACCTCAGTCAATGCTTAGGAGTAAAGTTGTTGTTCTACTTTTTCTACTGTGGGGAGTCTCTTCAGGCCAGAGCACTTTGCTCTATGCGGTTTCTCACTAACATGACAAGCTGTACTTTTTCCTTCTTATCAGCCTCAAGAGAGAAGATGAGAGACTGGTGAGGGAATAACTATTTATAGCTGTTATAAGCTGTTGTAAGCCGTTACCTGTTATAAAGAAAGTGAAAATAAGACCTAACTTGTTTTATGGACATACACTATATGGCCACTGTATGGTTTATGGCCATATCACATCCATACGGTATGTGGTTCCTCCCAAAAATGTTGCCACAAATTTGGAACAAAGAATTGTATCAAATGTCTTTGTATGCTGTAGTATTACAATTTCCCTTCACTAGAACTAAGGGGCCCAAACATGTATCAGCATGACATTGCCCCTGTGCTCAAAGTGATGTCCATGAAGGCATGGTTTGCCAAGGTTTGTGTGGAAGAACTTGAGTGGCCCGCACAGAACTTTGACCTCAACCCCACTGAATGCCTTTGGGATGAATTGGAACTCCAACAGGTCTTCTTGCCAGACATCAGTGCCTGACCTCACTAATGAGCTTGTGGCTGAATGAGCAAATCCCCATAGTCGCGATCCAAAATCTGGTGGAAAGCCTTCCCAGAAGAGGAGGTGTTATGATCAGGTGTCCACCAACTTTTGGCCATCGAGTGCAAATTACTATGGTATAAGAGGAATAAAACATGACAGTGCTTACTGTTATAGAAAAAGAATCAATGACAGCCTGGCATGATGTGACATAGCATGATGCATTCTCTTTTCACACATGCATGCACACACACACTTTGTCCATGCATCCATTTTCCATAGTCTACCATTTATCCTACACAGGGTCACATGGGAGCCTGGAGCCTATCCAAGGGAACTTGGGGCACAAGGCAGGGGACACCTTGGACACCACCACAGGGCACAATCACACACTATGGACAATTTGGAAATGCCAATCAGCATACAACCATGTGTTTGGACTGGGGAAAGAAACAGGAGTTTTTTCCTGGAGGAAACTCCCAAAGCACTGGGAGAGCTTGCAAACTCTGCGCACAGGGCAGATGTGGGATTCGAACCTTGGAACTATTTCTTTAAGAGGCAAACTTGCTGACCACTAAGCCACTAAGTTTTCAGAGTGAATAGTGATGCTATATAAAGAGCATCTAGCATGAACATAGGCTAACTCAGTAAAGAAAGAAATATAATAATCATTACAATAACATTTTCTCCAGTCCCACCTCACTCTAAACTACTGTATTTCTGATTGTGGACAATATTATGCTAAGCCTGATTTCCTTGCTGGTGAGTGGTTATAGCTTGTATGCAAGTACCCATGACTCACTGTGGATAACTGTGGATCTCTCTGTGCATGCATGGTGTGTGTGTGTGCGTGTGTGTGTGTGTGTGTGTGTGTGTGTGTGTATGAATGCGCAGTGCGGTATCAGTGTGAGCAGACAGAAATGGAGGGGAGAGGGCAGCACTGTAATATTTCAGCTCACTCTGACTCTGGCTCACTCTCTAGACTTGACTCATGACGGTTTCAGTCATGCGCAGACTGCCACTGACGATTTCCCGTTCTCTTTCCTTCTCACACACACATTCAGAAGGAGAGTGGGTGCTGCAATGTCAGGACAGAATGAGGGGCTAGAAGGTAGAGAAACAGTAGGACAAGTAGGACAAATTGCTACAATGTGTAGGTGCAGAGAATCTCGAGAAAGACTATCAGACTGTGTTTGGTCTGAACTTGACATGAACAGAAACACAAACAGCAGGCCACACGACCTGTATTTAAGAGTTAACCCCGTGTGAATACAGGGGAAAAGCAGCTGCCTGTGGGACCAAACCTCTAGCACCTTTCCCTATAGGAGGAGCCTCACACCCCTGCTGACTGTTAATACCTGTCCTCCCACAGAGCCGAGTCAGTATGACATTGGTAAACAACAACCGCACATGATTTGAAAATTGCTTTGACAGCATTATTACAACATGGCATATTTCTGACTTTAATATGAACAAATTAATTCAGGAGAGCCAAGTGAATAAATAGAACGTACTATGTTTTAGGTGACTTGTACGCTAGGTAATAAATAAGTGCCAAATATAAATCCTGCTTGTAGCTAATAAAGACTTACACATTTCTGTGAGGGACAGAGATATTCAATAAATAAAGCAGTCTGCCTTCAATGTAGAATAATATGTACTAAATGTAAAACACTGCTGCAGGGAACATTATCAGAACGTAATAGCTAGCATAAATATTCAATTCACGTCAGTGCTTGGGGAAAAGTGAGGTCTTGTATTATTCAGCTTTCTGAGTGCCAGTCTTTTAGTTAACTGTCTGCATAAGCTTAGCACAGAAGGAGAAGAGTGTTCTGCTGGCATAGCCCACTTCAGAAATAGACTTGTGCTATTTTACCTACGAAGAATGAAGAATCTTTTTCGACGAACAATGAAGGATCTTTTTCGACGAACAATGATGAATCTTTTTCTCGCTATCTCTCGTTATCTAATGCACATACACAGACAGACACTGTTTCAAATAAAATGAAATGAAGTGAAATATACTAGGTTGGAGCCAGATCTGAGGTCCACATGAAGATGAACGCCTTTGGCGCTGAATTGTAGGGATCAGCTCAGGTCCACTGAGAAAGTATTTCTGGGATATAAAGGGCGTTTGAAATGACTACAGATGCAGAAACCCTGACCCTGCAGATTAGCCTGAGGAAGTCAGTGATATACAGGAAAGGATGTGAGTAAAGTAACCAAAAACTTCACTTAACTAAAAGATATTTCACTTAAAAAAAAACAAAAAACACTGAAGTCAGTGTCATTATTAAATTAAGCAATTAATTTTGCTTTAGAAAGTATCATTCAGTACATTTACATGGACAACAATAATCCAATATTAATCCGACTAAGACAATACTCTGATTAAGAAACTAGCATGTAAACAGCAATTTTTTATTACCTTAATCTGACTAACGTCATACTCGAAGTAAACACAAATTGAATTCAGAAGCATTCATAAAAATTTTACATAAAAACACCCAAAACTGTATACAGTACCATAACGAAGACGATTTGTATGTCGATACGTGAAATTCTGGAGTGAGCGTCGGACGGTGTGGCGTGGGGATGTAATGACGTGTGCCGTTAATCGATCTATGTTCTATGTAAAACGGGTACATTAAACGAGTATTCCAAAAGCGACTCATGTAAACACCTTTATCACAATATTGTCTTTATCAGAATAAGGTCAATAATTACATTACTGCTGTCCATGTAAACGTAGTCAGTGTTAGACCAGATCGGATTTACATATCAGAACAAGCACTGGCTGATGATGATGATGATGATGCTGATGACAATATGATCAAAACCATTCATTGTAAATAAATAGTGGTAAAAAAAAAAAAAAAAAAACTGAGTTACCTCAAGGAAAGTATATCAATAAAAAGGGTCTGAAAACTATACCTGGAAAAAGCGTTTAAACTTTTAAAAACAGACAGAGATAAGATAGAGCTATAGTACAGTATAAGTGCCTCTGATGTCAGAAACAAATAAGATCTTTTGAACAGCTTTGCCCTAACCACAGTGAAGTGAACAGCAGGCTAGGCAGCAGGGCTACTTTTTAACAAACATCTTTGCCAGCTTTTAAGCACGGTTGCTTTAAGCTGCAGGGAAATGCATCTCAGATAAATCCAGAGCCCAGGAGAGAAACTCTGTGCATGTAATTAACCAAATAACCTGAAATGGGAGCAGGGGAGAGAAAGACAGAGAAAGGCTGCTGGCTTTTCTTTTGCTCATTTGATAAAATGACTAGTGCGCTGATGCTGGGGGCCAAACACTCCAGAAAAAAATGTTTGGCATAAACAACCTATAAGAGAATCCAATTCTGTAAACTTATAGCATGGTTTAGAAAAGAGAAATGTGTACATGAGGATATACACTCACATATTCATACGTGTTACATGTGTTCACTGGCGTGGTGAACGGGCATATTAACACCCAGGAAAGTGTAATTGAGCTGGCATGTATCCGTGGATTGGTAATTACACTCACCTACATTCTGCAAACCTCCACAGTAATAGGTAATGGGATAATGGAATTACCGATTACCTTTTAACCATACACAGACCCCTCACGCTACTGTCTAGTCTATTAATTGCACACATCTCAGATTTCTCAAAGAGTTCCATTAACTGCACAAATTGTAACAGTGAGTTTTCGTGATTTAAAAATGCAAATGCTCCGTATTATAATGTACATTGCAGCAGGTGATGACCTGCATCTACCCTGCAACCTCCTCTCCTCTCTTCTCCAGCATGTCACAGTTTCACTGACAAAGAATCTACTCAACCTTAAACAATGAAATGTTTCTACACTGTCTGTCTGACACTGGACACTGCACAGTATGGTTAAAAAAAAGATCACAAAGTCCTCTCAGGCTTCAAATTCAGATAGCTTTTTCGTTGCCTTATTGATTTTCATTTCTGCTGTTCATTCATAGTCATTTCTATTCCCCTGACCGAATCAGCAACAAGGATAATGGTGCATGCCGAAGACCTGAAAAGGTTTAATATAAGCAAGCTGGAATCTCATATGAGTTGAGAGTTTAGTTTGAGCTTCAGATCAACAGAAGAGATTACCATCTGCAGAGTCCACACGTATTCTCACACACACACACACACGCACACACACACCAATTGAATGAAAAGAAATGAGAAGACAGAGATAGGTGATTTTAAAGCAAATACACATTTCATTTCCTGGTAATAAGGGCTGACAGCCCACAGGGGGTCTACCGCTTTATGTGAAAGATTTCTCTTTGGAACTCGTCGGTGAAACTCAGTCGACTCCTTCGCGAATAGTGCCTGTGACAGGCACGCCATCTTCCATGCTCGGCGAAATGACAATTTAATTAAATGCTACAAAGCATTCAGAAGAAAAGCACAAAGTGCGAAATCTCACAGACTAGCATGAGTATAAGAAGCCATACACTCACATTAAACATAAAAGGGCTATACAGAAGGGTGCTTCATGGGACACAGATAAAGGCTCTAGTGGTTCTCACTAAGACTCAGCATGATTTTAACAGGATTGCGTTATTTAGACCATCATCAGTTTCAATTTCTAATCTAGGTCAAAAGAAACTGGTCGACTAACATTGGTGGGTGATATGGCAAAAGCATATGGCAAGACATTTTTAATCTTTTGTTATTATTTATTATTTAGCAAGGAACTAAAGAAAAATTTTAATAATTGCTGGAACTGTCAGTGTTATAAAAGTGATTACGTGATATTAGGCTTATGTGATACTTGTATACCATACTTGTAACATATTACAATATCAATATCACACCGTCATATTGCATAGTGCCACCAACAGCTGGTGGATTCTGCAGAGAGAGAGAGAGAGAGAGAGAGAGAGAGAGAGAGAGAGAGAGAGAGAGAGAGAGAGAGAGAGAGAGAGAGAGAGAGAGAGAGAGAGAGAGAGAGAGAGAGAGAGAGAGAGATTGCTGTACATGATTTATTTTGATTTCCCTCCCTGTGACTTTCTATTTACATTGACATGTGCATTTGTAATTCTAGTTTTGTCTCCACCCCGCCTTGTCATTGCTCTATTGCCCAATTGTGTGCAATTGTTTTGTGTTTGTTCCTGATAAGTCTGCCAATTCATGCCACCACAAATTCATACTTTCTACTCAGGAAATAATACTTTTCTATGAGCCCCAATTTTCCAAATTGTAGACATGTCATTAACAAAAAGTCATCGTAGCCGCCAATATGAATGTGTTGATTACAAGATTTAAATGGTAATTTTGCAGGTTAACTGTTCTGTACAGTTGTAGGTTGGACAGTTAAACACACAAAACAAAAAAACCCCAAAACAACCACTAAGTTTTCTCATGCTGTCCACATTTTTCCCACCCAAAACCATCTGAACATACACAACACCGTAATCACACCTCCCAAGGCAGCACAAGTCTGAGCTTTGTTTTCTTCATTTCCATATTCTTTGTTTCCTGGTTTAGACTTCTCATTCAGTACGTTTACATGGACAACAATAATCGGATATTAAGATAATAAGATTAAGGTTTTCTGAATAAGAAACTACCATGTAAACAGTGATTTTTGATGACCTTAATCCGACTAAAGTCATACTCGAAGTAAACACAAATCGAATTAAGATGTGTGGAGTATTCCTATTTTAGTCGCATTATGGAAGTGCATTATAGACATGTACACACCTTAATCACACTATTAACATCATGTGGGAGTTTTCACACACGGCAGTGCTCAACCGTTAACGGCAAACAAGAGAGCACGGCTGCGTCGGAAACCGTGTACTTACCTACTATATAGTAGGCGAGATACATGTATTTTGGCTACTATATAATAGGTAAGTACGTGGTTTGGGACGCAGCCCACGGTTTCAAGCAGTCATCTATTTGCACGTATAGCATGACAAATAATTAACTGGACTTGAAGCTTTCGTAAAATTAAAAATGAAACATCCAAAACTGTACACGGTGCCATAACGAAGACGAACTGTATGTTGATACGTGAAATTCAATCTATGTTCTATAACATGTAAAACCTGAACATGAAAGGAATATTCTAAAAGTGACTCATGTAAACACCTTAATCACAATATTGTCTTATTCAAAATATGGTCAATAATTACATTACTGCTGTCCATGTAAATGTAGGGGACAAAAATGTACACGACTGGGACTGGGCACGAGGTGGGAATACACCTTGGATGAGACAACAGTCCACTATATGTGCACGGTAAATAATATTAATAAACACTGAAGACATTCAATTGAATTTGATTTATATTGTGACATCAGAGATGTACTAACATAATACATGTAACATTTGGTTAGATGCAGGAATCAAGTATGCAAGCTCATTAGATTGATCACGGTGAATCTGAAAATCTTAGTCATGGTCTGTGGCAGGGTCAGAACACAGGTAGGCAACATTAAACCAGGATAATCCTTGATCAGAAAATGAAAACACAAGCAGGGTCCAAAACCAAGAAACATGGAAGCAGAAAGCAAGGTCTCGACTTAGACAAATGCATGATAAGACTTCACAACAAGACAACAAAACAGCACCGCATACACTGACAAACTAATTAAAGGCTTAATGTAAAACAGATGGACACAATCTGGTAACACATTAATGAGAGGACGGGATCGGAGACTGGAGTAGAACAGAAGCAAAACAGACGTAAGCACATGGAGTACAAAGATGAAGCTCAAGCAGTGCATGCTGCACTAGGAAACTCACCATGCACTGGGCGGGACAAATGGCACACTATTTATTTATTATGATACTACACATTTTGGTACATTCTAAAAGTTTATGACTTTTGGGATATTATTATCTGCTGTCATGTTATGAAAATAAGTTATTATGCACACTGACTTTACTGTCATGGCTTATTTATTTTTTTTAGCTGCAAACAGCTGGTTAGATCTAGAT
This sequence comes from Ictalurus punctatus, assembly GCF_001660625.3. Classification (NCBI taxonomy): domain Eukaryota; kingdom Metazoa; phylum Chordata; class Actinopteri; order Siluriformes; family Ictaluridae; genus Ictalurus; species Ictalurus punctatus. The sequence goes on from NC_030430.2 coordinate 15,108,210, forward strand.
GTGACTGACAGAACCAGCGCAGTTTCTATGTACTGCTGACGTGTATCTGTGGCTATTCTGTGGAATCATAAACAGCACATATGCATATATACATATAACATACTTGACACCTAGTTTAAGCTAGCTAGCTCAATTGGACTCTCACACTTATCACACTTTTTCTCCCTTGACTGGCTATTGGCTCTTCCCTGTTACTGTGTAATATGACTTCTTTTATGCCTAAAGTGATGAGCTTGCATATGCATACAAATTTCCCTCCAGACCAGACATCCCTGACAGAACACTGACTGTTTACTCCTATTACTGGATTGTCAGGGTGACTCACAGCAGCTCACGAATGTTTTATTTAGGAACAAATTATTCTATAGGATATATATATGTGTGTGTATATATATATATATATATATATATATATATATATATATATATATATATATATATATATATATATACACTGTAGCTTTAAATTTTAGCTTGATTTGCCACAGCTGTGGCTCCATAAATTATAGTTTTAAGTAGTGTGTACAGTCTCATGCTTAAATTTTGCTGCTTGTTTGTGCTTCCGCCTAAATGTAGGTCTACACTGCATGAGAGGAGCAAACTGAGCAGAGCTCCATAAACGGCTTCGAGCTGTTCCTTGCCACAGTGCTGACAGGGTGCATGCTTGAACAGTATGTATGTGTGTGGAAGCGAGCAGGCCTCACCCTGTTCAGAGTCGTACTCCTCTACAGTGGAGACGAAGTGTGGTCTAGAGTAGAAGTTGTGAGGGCCGGGTTGCTGCAGGCCACCTAGGCTGTAGAAGGCACGCTCTGTGGCGGCGCAGCTGGAGAAGGCCCTGCGGCTTGGGATGCATGGGTAGCGCGTCCAGCTCTTCATCTCCAAGTCAAAGGCCTCAAACGCCGTCACCGGCATCTTGCCCTGACGCCCACCTGAATCCCAGACGAGAAAAAGATTAAACAGATTAATAGACGGAGGGTGCACAGATTGTAGATGAATGGCGTATTGCTGGGTTGATAGGACTCAGAGCTCCTCTTTGGCAGTGTGTGTGTTTGCTTAAGATCTCAGCAAGGCCTCTTTTGTCTTTTAAATGTCTTTAAAGAGCCTGACGTCGTCAGTTTGTCATTCCAGACAAGCATCGTTTTTGTGCTACAGCCAAATTGATTTTGCTGCCTGAGAACTGGCTCTTTTGCAGCTGAAAATGTGCTTTGAGTTTAGGCAAAGGCTTTGTAACCAAACCACGGCATCATGATGCATGCCGACCTCTGCCTGATATTATGTGGTCTTTTGTTAACTTGACCTGACCACTGTGCCTATGAGTATATTACTAATACTCCCATTGGATGTGTGTGTGTGTGTTGAGGTGAGTAGGGGAGTGGGGAGGTGGGGGCATTTGGCTGGTCCCCATGACAAAAACTACTTTTACACAAACTGCAGGTTACTGAAGTTAACATTCAATTTAGCTGTAGGCACAGTATTAAAAATCTATATTAATAATTCATGGTATTGAGAATGCAAAAGAATCTAAACCAGAACAAGTTGTGGTTTAATGCAAACAAACCTCCTATTTATCACACTCTTCTGTTTTCCCTCATTCTCATTGTCATTCTCCCTCTTTTATTCTCTCCTAACCTCTCTTGCTTACTCTGCCTCCTGTATATGTCTGATCCCTATCCATCCCTAGCACTGTTCTGCACTGTGAGAAAAATCTGGAGAGCAGCAGAAAACACACACATACACAGGGGAAAAACAAAAGGCAGGACTGTAGAGGAGAGGAGGAAGAGACGCAGTGCTGTCTGAAGTTCAATATACCCCGAGAGAAAGAGGCAGATAAACAGAGAGAGAGAGCGAGCGAGAGAGAGAGAGAGTGTGAGAGAGAGAGAGAGAAAGAGAGAGAGAGATGCAGTTCCGGCAGATGGTTTAAAGTGTTTTGCAATTCTTTAAGCTAGTTAATTTCAGTCAGAGATGCTAAAAATTTTAGCATCTCTTAGAGCAGTGGTTCTCAACAAGGGGGGCGCGAAGAGATGGGAAGGGGGGTACAAATTGTTTTCAAGAAAAAAACACAGACATCATTTGGGCACTAGGTGTAGTTTATTGCTTTTCAAATAGAATGTGTGTAAATGAAAAACCCCGCGTTCCCATTCTTCCTCTTTATTTTCTTTTTGCTGGGGAGAGGTGGAGCTTAGCCTGCCTTTTATCTAGCTGTCAGTGCAGACCAGTGTTGCCAACTTTCCCACTGCATTTACACCTCTCTCTGCATCTGCTCTGTTCAGTGAGTGGCTGAGAACCGGAGCAGTTGATCCCACGGATGATCCCACAGATCATCCCGTTGATCGCACGGCAGCTGACATAGACGTGAATGTAAAAAGTAGCAAGCGCAGGCGTCCCACTGATTGATTTAACATGTCATGGATAACGAGACGCGCCCTTCGTCCCAATTCGAATAATTCGTATGCAAATGTTTTTTTTAGAATGCAAGGCGAATGGAATGCAACGTGTAAAATAGTCCACGTTATTACAACCTACACAGTAAAATGCCTAGTGTTGAATTAACACCCACAGTGTTTATTTGAGTCCAATGGACTTATATAAACACTGTAGGGTGTGAATTCAACACTGTGGGTGTTATATCAACACTGGTGATTTTGCTGTGTAGTTCTCCTGTTCAAAGTAGGTGTAGTTTTCGGAAACAAGAACAATTTTCAAGATCATCCTTTCTTTATCAATCAAAACAATAATTCATGTTCTATACCTGTCCGTTATATAGTTTTCTAAAAGTAGTAAAAGTAATAAAAGTTGTATATCTAAGTAATAAAAGTTGTAAATATAAGTTGTCTATCTATCTATCTATCTATCTATCTATCTATCTATCTATCTATCTATCTATCTATCTATCTATCTATCTGTCTGTCTGTCTATTTATCTATCAAAACAGATTATAGGTTAGGTTATATATAGATAGATTTTATATAGAATAGATAATCATTATACCCAGTCTCCTTCAATATGGGGGGGGGGCACATAATAGGGGAGGCTTGGGGGGGGGGGGGGGGGCTTTAGTTTCAAAAGGCATAAAGCAAAGGGAACAAAGCAAAGCAAAAGGAACTACATTAGGAGAGAATTGTGAAAATACAGTCAAAATTATTGTACCCCAGAGTAAACAAAATAAAAAAAGAGTGGTTCATTAGCTTAATCTTACATTGAAATTATGAACACGGTCTAACTTTAATTTAAGTAAATTTATTTAAGAAAAAAACCCCAAAAACAAATAATCATTATCAAAAAGCGTTGATCAAATAGAGTAACAGGCACGTATGCTTATGTGCATCTGGTGTTGGCCCAGACTCGAGTCTCCCAGCTCTGAGGACAGACGGCCTGTGTGCTGTGAGCCATATGCACTCTTGCTAAAGCGTGGACCGCACACTCTCACCAGATTGTCACACTTACCACACTACAGCAGAAAGAAAACGATATAGTATTGCAGCCATGTGAGCCATGATGTATACAGCCAGAGTATTTATTTATGACACTACATCACAATCAACTACTACTAATGTTATAGCTGTATATATTATAGTTATAAGTATATAATATCAATATTAATTAAGGCAACTTGACTCTACATTCTTTTTTTTTTTTTTATCAAAGTAGGAAAAGTGTGGTTATGATTTAATGATTCATTTTAACATTTTAAGCATAATTGCTGGTTCGGATTCTTTGGGTGGAAAGTCTAGGAATAAAAGATTTCAATAAATAAATGTTCGAAAACCCCTGTACAGAATACAGAGTGTGTTTCTGTGTATGGTAATGTGGCAGTTCATTAGCTAATGATGTTTATAGGCCAAATGTTTGTTGCTTGGTTGGAAAACGGAGAGGAGCAGATGATAGACGATGGAGAATTTCCATTTCAGGTCACTGATCTCGAAACCTCCGTACAAATTAGCATGGTTACTCAATCATGGTCCCAAAGCACAAATAAATAAATAAATAAATTCATACATACATACATACATACATGCATACATAAAATGCTAAAATGATACAGGAAAGGTTAGCTAGTAAGAAACTCTCCTAATAACTGGATTCAAAAATCACAGTCGTAAAACAAGGTTATCGACACAGTTCCTCAGCATACAGCATGCTGGTCTCCTCTGAACCCACACCTGGGGTCCTATTTTAGGATGCAACTTGTGTGTACCAGTGTGGATGGAGGGAGAATGCAGAGAGGCCAAGATGGGGCAATCTGTTATTGTGCCCTTACGTCAGAGCACAGACAGACTTGCAGGGTCATGAGTAAAACCGCATTGCCATAAATAGTGTGTGCTTCCATCCAGAATCATCTATCATGTATAGCCTTAATATGATTTTGCCGCTGTTCTATCTATATCTCAGCAGACGCCCACAGACACAACTGGATTAGGCTCAGTTTGGCGCCTGTCTGAAATCCCCACTCCCCACCGAACAAGTTAGCGGAACTGAAACTTTTGCCCTTTTAATGTACACCAATGTTAAAGTCCCCATGAAGTTCCTGTAAACGTACAGTGTTATTCGATGTGTTGACGTGATTTCCACTGAAACAGGAAGTCAGGCCGGGACATATCGTGTGGCTCCTCCCCCGTTTTGAATTGTCAATAGCGTTTAGCTTACCTCACAGCCCGGGCTAAGCCGTACTTGACAGTTAGTACCATGGATTTTTTTTTTTTATAATGTTGGTGGCGGGACACTTCAGATTCTAGAGAGCATTTGATTGAACAGAAAATCTGATGAAAAGCTGGAGTGCAGAATGATTGGTGGTAAAGAGAGACTGTAAATTCTGAATGCATACAGTACTGTGCAAAAGTTTTAGGCGCATGCAAAGAAAAGCTGTAGAGCAAAGACCGGCTTCAAAATAATGAAATTAAATGTTTCTACATTTAAAAAAATACAGTAAAGAGCAGTAATAAATGAAACATTGTCAATATTTGGTGTGACAAAAAAAAGTAATAAATGTGCTTTTTTTGTTTATTATTTTAAATACATTTGCAAAGATTTCAAACAAACTTCTTTCACATTGTCATTATGGGGTACTATTTGTAGAATTTTGAGGAAAATAATGATTTAATCCATTTTGGAACAAGGCTGTAACATAACAAAATGTGGTAAAAGTGAAGCGCTGTGAATACTTTCCGGATGCACTGTATATCTTCTAAATGCCAATTTTGTCTTTATTTTGGAGCACACTAACTTATAGATAACCTTAAGGCTAACAATACTGATACTAGAAGCCACTTCAATGTGAGAGAGCGAGACAGAGAGAGACTGAAGAAAAAATGCACATTTAATTACAGTACATGCTGGATCAAATTTAATACGAATCATTCTGAGTGATCTTATTCCATTTCGTGTCAAATCAGTGAGACAAAAGCAGGTTAACACTCAGGTGTCACAAGAGAAACAACATAAAAACTCCATACTTAAATGACTCTGTTGCACTTGTGTTCTGGCTCTGCCTCTCAGAGTACTCCAACTATGACAAGCTGAGTTCTGGGGTGAGCCCTGAGCATATCATTCAACCACAGATCACAGCCATTCTCTCAGAGCACAGTGCTTCTAAGTTTGATTAAAGAACTCAAAACTCAGTGCAGTGTGTGTGTGTGCGCGCGCGCGTGTGTGTGTGTGTGTGTATCAGTTTGTCAGCAGGGTCAGCTCTCTGTGACTTCTACGACACGAGCGTGTGGAATGCAGTCCCACACACTGACAACTACACATAATTAACTGGACCACTTCTCTCTCTCTCTTTCTCTCTCTCTCTCTCTCTCTCTCTCACACACACACACACACACACACACACACACACACACACACACACACACACACACACACACACACAGCAGAAGTTAAATTCAGATGGTTTAACGGAGCACAAAGCCTTTAAACCAAAAATAATTTTGTGTCCTGGAAGAAATGCCGCTGTTTCTGGTAGAACATGTTCCTCAATCAAATCCTTACTGGTTTATTTACAGTCTTTGGAACACTATTATTAGCAATCTATCATTGCCATCTGATTGTAGGTTATAACAAATGTAACCAGTGTGTAGCTCCAACTTCAACTACCCCTGAGCCACATGAAAATTCTCTCCAGTCGGTTTCTAGACATGAAATATATTGTATAAGTCTGCAGTTCAGTTTATATATATATATATATATATATATATATATATATATATATATATATATATATATATATATATATATATATATATATATATAGTTATTTTTTTGTTGAAACATATTTATGCTAGCCAAATTTATGACCAAAATGCACCCATGGAGGTTACTCCTGTAGCTTTGAATTTCAGATTATATCCATCATTTCTGAAAATACTATAGCTGCATCTTTGTTCTTTAATTTAAATACGGACTCTTGCGTGTGTCTGTCTAGCCTGCTGAACTAGCTACAATACGTAATTTCTTGTGAACCATGAGACAGAACAAACGGTATTTTTCTGCTGGTTTGAGACACATAAAGCTGCTTAACATGCTTCGAAAAATGACCCAAAAGCACAATGTTTTGAGAAACTCAGTCTAATTAAAGATGTCAGTCTCTATGCAGGACCACACACTGAGTGGACTAATGATTTAGTAGTGCCATCTCCTCCCACAAATAAAGACACAGGGACTAAAAGTTCTAGGCAAAGTTAGCAAACTGTGACAAAATAGCTTGCAAGTCACACAACTAGCAGGAGAATAAAAATACTGAGAGCACACTGATTTTCGCTTCTTTTTTTTTCTGCAGAAAAAAAGATGCTGCTTGCATGTTATTGCTGAAGCAAGCATTATGACCTCAGAGACCTCATTGATTCCCACTTTTTTCTCACTGCGGAAGACTGTAAAATTAGATTCCACTGTCTATATTTTTCTACTGAGATTACCACAGTGACCTTGAATTTGACAACTAATGCACTGTAGCTACTGTAGATTGTTAAGTAAGAAAAACCACCTGTCTGACATCTCAGACTGGATGAGGGAACCACCACCTTAAGCTCAACTTGGCAAAAACAGAGCTTCCTGTCATCCCTGCCTGCCCTTCAATCAACCACATCCTCACCGTACAGCTAGGCTCAATTACACTCAAACCAATCAGGACAGCCAAAAACCTTGGGATGACTTTCGATGACCACTTCAACTTTACAGATCACATTTCAACAACTGCATGGTCCTGTAGGTTCATTCTGTACAACATCAAGAAAATCAGACCCTATCTCACTGATCATGCTGCACAGCTACTAGTCCAGGCTCTTGTTATTTAAAATTTGCAACGCAATACTTCTGAGCCTACCAGCCAGCTCCATAAAACCCCTTCAAATGATTCAGAATGCAGCAGCACGCCTTGTTTTCAACTAGCCCAAAAAGACTATTGTCACAACCCTCTTCATCTCTGTCAACTGGCTTCCTGTAGCCTCCTGTATCAAATTCAAGGCCTCTGTGCTCACATACAGACCTTGTTTGGAACAGCACCCTCATACCTCAACACTCTCCTTGAGGTTTATGTTCCCTCCCGCAAACTGACATCAGTTAATGACCGATGCCTGGTAGTGCCTTTCAGCAAGGCATGAAGTCCCTTTCCAGAACCTTCAAATGACTGTACCTCAGTGGTGTAATAAACTTCCAACCTCAATCCAGACAGCAGAATCCGTCACCCTCTTCAAAAAACGGCTAAAGACCCACCTCTTCCATGAACACTTAACTAACCCCTAACTTGTCCCCTTGCCCCCCTTATTCAAAAAAAAAATCTGCACTTACACTCACTCTTACACCTCTACACAGTTCACTTTGCTCCTCTAGCACCCAATTAAAAATATTGTATGATGGCTCTACAGTACTTGTATTGTTCTCTGCTTGATATATCACTTTGCTTGTATTTCCTCATTTGTAAGTCGCTTTGGATAAAATGTAAAAAAAAAAAAAATATATATATATATATATATATATATATATATATATATATATATATATATATATATATATATATATATATATATATATGAATAAATGTTCAAATGTGACGGGGCGTGCTATTATAGCAGAATCATCAGTGATGGGGTGGTGTGATGCCATCCAGAAGACTTTCCAATAGCACAATGTCCTAAAGTGTTTTATTCTTCTTATACCACAACAGTTTACTAACAATATTTTTATTCATTAAAGAACTATATGTTACATTTAAATGTGTATATGTCCATGTAGCAAGTTAGTTCACTTATGACAGTCATGCCCTCACAAGCCTCTCTTTTTTTCTCTTTCTCTTTAAGTTAATAAAACAAATATAACACACACTGACTGTTACTAAGACATTGCAGTCCTCTGTTCTGAAGAACTTCCTGTGTCACAAAACCGAAACTAACAGCTGACTGTTACAAATCTGTTTTTAAACCCTGTGTAAGTTGTTACCATAGAAACAATAACATATTAGAGCGAGCACATTAATACTGTACAATGCCTTGCAGTCAGAACTATGGTCAGCGCAGAATTCGACACTGCAGGGATATAATTGCAAATGACTCAATAGATCAGGTTGGATAGGTATTAACTGCTTGCTTGAGGTGTTTCCACAACATTTCTATTGGATTAAGGTCAGGACTTTGTGGACTATTACACGTCTTGCTCTTGGAGTGATCTCTGTTGGTCGACCACTCCAGGGGAAGGTTACAATAGTCTTGAATTTCCTCCATTTGTGCACAATCTGCTGTTAAAAGGTTAAAAAAAAATCTCCACCAATTTTCAAACTCCACCAGTTTGTGGAGTCCAAACTGGTGGAGGTTGAAAATTGGTGGAGATTATTTTTTAACCTTTTCTAGCCTGATGAGCACCAACAACTCTTTTTCTGAGGTCCTCAGAAAGCCCCTTTGCTCATACCATGAAGATCAGACTTTGATAGATCCCAGTTCTTTAAATAAAACAGGGCACTCACACACACCTGACTGTCAAACCGTTGATTGAAAACACTTGACTTTAATTTCACCTTCAAATTAACTACCAATCTTAGAGGTTCATATACTTTTGCCACACACAGATATATAATATTGGATCATTTTCCTCAATAAATAAATGACCAAGTATAATATTTTTGTCTCATTTGTTTAACTGAGTTCTCGTTGTCTGCTTTTGGACTTGTGTGAAAATCTGATGATGTTTTAGGTCATATTTATGCAGAAATATAGAAAATTCTAAAGGCTTCACAAAGTTTCAAGCACCACTGTAAAAACTTTGCAAATCTTCATAACCCCAAAAATATGGCAGATCGACCCTCAACCTGCAAACAGAGATGATCGGTTAAAAGGACTGTTTTTCCAGGAACATGAAGAAATCATAATCACCTCTCGTGCTAGTTACGGGAAGTGCAAAGCACTGCCCCTCAGTTGAAGAGCACATTTCAGATCCTGTCTCCAAGGAGTTGTGCTGATAATCAGCCTTGGCACAGCATGAACAATTACCAGGTGTTATTACCCTGTCTGCCATACTGCCTGAATATTGTGACACTATCTAACATAGAAATCAGACGCATTGTAATTACGGACTATTCTACTCCGTTTGAAAGTATGTATTACATACATATGTATATGTAAACATGCACAATTTGTAAGGAATGTGATCAAACGGCGGATTCTTCAGAGATTGTGTGGGTAGACGACACTCTTACATCTTCTCCATGCTATGTCACAGTGACAAGCTTGTTTTGCAGTTTGTTTGGTTGATGGCTGGTCAGTTATGTCTCTCCTTAATGATCTAGGTGGCTGAGAGATGAATGCAGTTGCTTGAGGGTGGTGGTGTTTTATGATGTCATTATCTTATTGGCAGTTCTCAGGGGAGGGAACATGCATGGATCATGTGATGGAACTGTGAAAGTAAAATCTTGATACGCAGATGTTTAAGAGAAAACAAAGAAGTATTTGCAAAGTAGGTAAAGCAAACATGTCTTTTGATGCATAATACATGTATGCTTGAAATATTTTGCATCAAAATATTAATTCATTCACCTCCATTAACCACATTGCTGTGGATCCAGAGCCATGGGCATGAGGGAGTAATATACCCTAGATGGGACACCAATCCATCACATTACTATGCACTATGCACACACACTATGCACTATGCACACACACACACATTCACACCTATGTGCAATTTAGCACGGTCAATGCATCTACTGGTTTTGTGAGGTGGTATGAATGGAGACACACTGAGAACGTGCAAAACTTCACACAGATGCTAACCTGAGCTCAGGATCAAACCTGTGAGGAGCTGTATCAAAAACACTGCAACCAAAAATGTATGACAATAAAATACAATATGTTGTATTTTTGTTTAAGATGTTTAAACAATTTGAAACTGACGAGTATGAGGGACACGTGTTACAGTTCATGAAGGTAAACTTAATGATAGAAATCTAGTGGATGGCAATAAACCTATTGCTAGGCATCCTGCAAAAACCCCAATTGTAGTATGCATTAAATCATAAAGGGCCATTTAGTTCTATACGCTCTTTGGTTTCTACAGTTTCACTATACAACAAATTGTAACCTGAGAATTTCTCCTGTGTGCTGACTACAACATAACATCATTAAACAAGATTATTGTCATTCCACAGGTATTGCACATGTATATAAATACCAAGGATATTGCACATTTACATGTACAAATAGAACTCTAGCATATGTACATACATACAGATCTATTTTATTGTTTCTATTATTTCTATCATTTCTATTATTTCTGTTATTTCTATTGTATAGGTATTTATGGAAATTCTTTTCCTTTCTTTGATGTTACTGCTCCTACTTGTGCTGCTGCGTCAACTTTAATTTCCCATATGGGGGATCAATAAAACATACATCTTATCTTATGTTATCTTATCTTATACTGATAAGTATAATGTTTAATAAAAGACATCACTGGTCGTGTGAAGTCTTTTACACAGTTATCAAATATCCAGTAACACAAGTTATGTTTTTTGCCTCATGCTGGACAGAAATGAGTCAGTAAACCCAAGTACATCTCCATTTCCTCCCTGATACAGTGGTACTTGAAATTTTGTGAACCCTTTAGAATTTTGTTTATATATCTGCATAATATTAACTAAAATCACATCAGATTTTCACAGCAGTCCTAAAACAAGACAAAGAGAACCAAATTAAACAAATGAGACAAAAATATTATACTTGGTAATTTACTTATTGAGGAAAATGATCCAGTATTACATATCTGTGAGCGACAAAATTATGTGAACCTTTGCTCTCAGTATCTGGTGTGTTCCCTTGTTCAGCAATAACTGCAACTAAATGTTTCTGGTAAGTGTTGATCAGTCCTGCACATTGACTTGGAGTAATTTTAGCCTGTTCCTCAGTACAGATCTGCTTCACTCTGGGATTTTGGTGGGTTTCCTCACATGAACTGCTTACTTCAGGTCCTTCCACAACATTTCTCTTGGATTAAAGTCAGGACTTTAACTTTGAACATTTCAAAACATTAACTTTATTCTACTTTAGCTATTCTTTGGAAGTGTGACTTGTGTGCTTAGGGTTGTTGTTTTGCTGCATGACCCAATTTTTCTTGAGATTCAGTTCACGGACAGATGTCCTGACATTTTCCTTTAGAATTCAATGATGGCAAGCCGTCCTGCCCCAGATTAAGCAAAAAAGGCCCAAACCATGATACTACAACCACCATGTTTCAAAGATGGGATAAGGTTCTTAAGCTGGAATCCAGCTTATTTATTATATTTATCATTTAAACCAAAGTTCTATTTTGGTTCTATATTATATATTACTTCTATTCTGAAAGGAACCCAGGGTAACTTCGAAACAATAAAAGGCTTCTCTGACATTGGCTAATTGATGCATCAACAAAACATTTTTCCAATAGCCTTTCTGGCTTGTCCACGTGATCTTTAGTAAACTGCAGGAGGACAGCAACTGGCGGGACTGGTGGGGGTTAACAATGGTCTTGAACAATGGTCTTGAATTTCCTCCATTTATACACAATCTGTCTGACTTTGGATTGATCCAAACTCTTTAGAGATCCTTAGAAATCTCCTTGGTTCATACGATGATACACTTCCACAAAAGTGTTGTGAAGATCAGACTTTGAATGATCCCTGTACTTTAAAAAAAACAGGGCACACACTCACACCTGACTCTAATTTCACCTTCAAATTAACTGCTAATCTTGGAGGTTCACATACTTTTGCTACTCCCAGATATGTTATATTGGATCATTTTCCTTAATAAATAAATGACCAAGTATAATATCATTGTCTCATTTGTTTAACTGAGTTCTCTTTGTCTACTTTTAGGACTGTAAAAATCTGATGATGTTTTAGGTCATATTTATGCAGAAATATTGATAATTCTAAAAGGTTTCAAGCACCCTTTCCAAGCGCCACTGTAAGTAAGTCGTTTCAAAACTGCTGGGATGTTTATGAACTCTTCACAAAGAGAAACTGCTGCATTTTATAAGAACCTTGATACAAATGATATATTCCATTTTTATGACAGTCAAACACAAACCAAAATAATATTTTATATTTTAAATGAATCAAATAGATGTATCTGCAATACCCCCGTTCACAAATGCATTTCTATTTCAGAAATCGTTGCACATGAATATAAATAACAAATGACAAGACACTACTTCAGTGACATTTGTTTCTTGACAGTGAAACACATTTGTCATGTCTTTTACTGATAGATCGTGACACACACACACACACACACACACACACACACAGTGCAATCAATAATTGTAAGACAAATCTGTCTCCATAGAGGTAGAAGATGGATAGGTAGGTGGGCTTACCGAGAACGTAGAGCTTGTTGCCATGCAGGAAGGAGAAGGCTCCATAGCGTGGAGTAGGCATGGAGGCCAGGGACAGCCACTGATCCTTAACTGGCTCATAGACTCTCACCAGCGCCTGCGGACTAGTGTCAGAACCCATACCTCCCAGCGCGTACACCTTTCCATCTGCGAGAGAGAGAGAGCGAGAGAGAGAGAGAGCGAGAGAGAGAGAGAGCGAGAGAGAGAGAGAGAGAGAGAGAGAGAGAGAGCATTATTAGTTTCGCTACACTTTCCTGAATGCCATTTTTCCCCTGCTGATAAACAATAAATGTTAGATGACAGATTGAATGAGTCACTCAGTGCACTCAGTGTTTTCAAGCTTTTCAATGGAGATATTTCTCCTTCCAATGATAAAATTCTATACTCAGTATTTATTCTACTCTGCTGATAAAAATGAAGTATTATTAAGTATTTTATTTTTTTCAATGGCTAACACTGAGAATATAATGTGGAATATATCAGTGTCAGCTATCCTGAATAATGCAACCAGGCAATCCTTCCACTGCCATAATTATTAATACACCTAATTAATGCTACATTAATGCTGCTGGACTGACCCATTTTTTTTTTTTTTTTTAGCCAAGTGACTGGCAAATCCTGCAGTTCCTAGAAATTATGTTTGGTGAATCATGATTGGGTTATACATCATGAAGCCACTAGTCTCGCAAAGCTACTGGTCATCATTCACCTCGTTTCAATCAGGCTTCTGTAAATAAAAGCAATGTGAACCAGAAAGCAATGTAGGTGCACTGAAAAATGGACAAGAAGTGGCCAGGTAGAGCAGAGAGGATGAAAAAAACCCCACTTACAGTCCCACCCTACCGACAATTTAGAGATGCTCATGAGTGTACAACACATGTCTTTGGACTGAGGGAGGAAACTGGAGTACCTGGGGGAAATCCCCAAAGCATGGGGAGAACAGCAGAATGCGGAGGCGAGAATCGAATCCCCAACCCCAGAGGTGTGAGGCAAATGTGCTAACCACTAAGCCACCATACCCCCTACAAAAATTCTATAAAGAAGAAATTTCCATTGAGTAACTGACATTTCAGACATAATTTGACAAAATCTTTTGTTTATTTTTGCACCGTCAACAGAATTACTTTTATACTAAATGTCAGCACTCTTGGAACACCGCTTGTCTGATCAGATTTATGGAGCAGAATTAACTTTTGCATATTAAAACAACATTACATGAGACTATGTTAACCTACTTGTCTCAATGCAACATGACAAAGTGAAAAGCCCAAAAAGAATAGTAGAATATACTAGAACTACAAGAACACAGCAAGATACTGCATTACCACATACCTTCCTCTATCACTCCCTCACTCTTTCACACTTGAACACACATGTACTAATGCAGCAACAGAAGTTATAGCTGACTCAGCTGTGTGCTCTGTGCCATGGATAGAGGTGTAATCGGAAATCAGCAGGCAATAAATGAGCAAAAGAGAAATGCTTGGAGACGTACATGCGGTGAGAGCACAGAGACAAGCCATACGACATGCGCTAATAAAACACTTCTGTCGGTCTCTCAGCAGAAAGCAGACTACATCCAGTGTTGGATTTTTTTTTTTTTTACTGTCATAGAACCATGGTACAGCAATAAAAGCATGCCCTTTATGTATATTAGAAATGTGAACCGAATATGAATACACTGTTAATAATGAACAAATATAACGTGTTATAAACAGATACGAATAGGAGGCATACTATATTCATTTTTTGCCAGCAGGACAGGAAGGTTTGTAGGGCATCTGGTTGAAACTGGAGGTGTGTATTTAGACTTTAAATTAGGCTACTAGTTTGGCTACCTTCTAAATTTGTTATATAATATCATGGCAGGTGCAAACTAAAATAATAAAAATGAAAAATTTTATAGCAGTAGCTGCACAAAGGCAAAATTCACAGACCATGCTGAAAATGCTGCCATTTCTACCTCTTTTTATTTTTATTTTATTTCATTCTTTTCATTCACATTAGGTTTAAATCTGACTACAAATAAAGATAGTGGCATTGTGCTACACCTCCGAATGTACAGTATATACACCTGACACAAGTTAATGTGATTTTTTACAACAGCATTAACTACTCCAAGTATCACACATTCTGTCATGCATTGTATAAACAAGCAATTACAAGCTCTATCAATATTAGATATTTAACTAAATGTGCTGTATGTATATGCAGGTTTAAGCTCACGGACAGGGTTAATATCAGACACTGTCCTGTAGCTTACTGAATCGTGTAGTCTCAGTGGTCATGTGGGAGTTTTTTCCATTAAAGCTGGTGAATACATGGTTGAACGACTCTCAGATACGGTAGGACGAAGTGACTGTAGACCAGAGACCAACACACACTAATAAAACACTTCTGTCACCCACAAAACACTCCTGTGAGCTGAAGCAACACTTCAGTTATGGAATGGTTTGGGATCTTTTTCAGTTGTGACCGCAGGAAGGGTGTTCGGTGTAATGTCTAACACAGACCTCAGTGGTCTGGAATCTGTTAGTGTAGTAACATGTAAAGTGAATGCACCAAAATTAGTGGTTTATATGTCAATATTCGATGTCCTTATACCAGTATTATCATTTTATGGCCGTGCATTTCTAATGTAGGGATTAGTGTTGCTGCCTCACAGTTCCAGGGTCTCCAGGTTGATTCTGAGCTGTTACTGTCTGTGTGGAGTTTCTGTATATGTTCCCCCCATGTCTGTTTGGGTTTCCTCCAGGTTATTCAGTTTTCTTCCACCAAACAAAAACATGGTGGTAGATTCTGACTATGCTAAACTTCCCCTTAGGTTTGAATGAGCATGTGAATGTGTGTGTTCCTGGAGCTGGGTATGTATTCCAGCTTTACGTCCAGTGTTCCTGAGATAGGCTCCAAATTTGCTTGTAGGTTTTAATAAATATTTTTGTGTACCACTTCACAAAAACTCAACACCAGCTCCATAATCAAGAAAGCCCAGCAGCGTCTCTACTTTCTGTGAAGGCTGAAGAAAGCTCATCTCCTACCTCCCATCCTCACAACATTCTACAGAGGAACTATTGAGAGCATCCTGAGCAGCTGCATCACTGTCTGGTTCGGAAATTGCACCTCATCGGATCACAAAACCCTGCAGCGGATAGTGAAGACAGATGAGAAGATCACTGGGATCTCTCTTCCCTCCATTATAGACATTTACACCACATGCTGCATCCACAAAGCCACCAGAATTGTGGATGACCCCACACACAAATCACACACACATTCTTCATCTGGAAAAAGGTATAGAAGCATTCGGGCCCTCACGGCCAGACTGTGTAACAGCTTCTTCCACCAAGCCATCAGACGCCTCAATACTCAGAGACTGGACTGACACACACACACGCCTTCTGAAATAAACATCACCCCACTCCCATTGCAATATTTGCACATTCCTGCATTGACATTTTTGTTGCTACTGTATTTATAAAAATATAGTATTTAATTTCTTGTCACTATTTTACACTTTACCTGGCTGCTACCATAATAACTGCTATGTCCATATTTGGTAAAAGCTAACCTGCTAAAGACTAAGTCATGTTATGCTCACATTTATACCATTTTAAAATATTTTTTATATTGTTACTCTTTGGAACTTATCTTTTGCAAGAACTATTATATCAGACACTTCTACAATAAAACTGTGTACTGGTCGGCGCTACACTCAGTATGTTTACATGGACAACAATAATCCAATATCAACCCGACTAAGACAATACTCTGATTAAGAAACTACCATGTAAACTGCAATTTTTTATTACCTTAATCCGACTAAAGTTATACTCGAAGTAAACACAAATCGAATTAAGACGTGTGGAGTATTTCTATTTTAGTCGTATTATGGAAGTACATTATAGACATGTACACACATTAATCACACTATTAACCTTGTGTAGGAGCAAACAAGAAAGCACACCTGCATCTGAAACGTAATGATGTAATGACGTGTGTTGTTAATCGATCTATGTTAAAACCTGAACATGAAAGAAATCTTCTAAAAGCAACTCATGTAAACACCTTAATCGTCACGTACTGTGCCTATTGTCCTGTTTTAGTAGTATTGTACTGTCCTATATTGTTAGCACACGTTTGCACATGCACTTTGTGTAGAATGTGTAGATCTTATTTGGTTATGTGTCGTCTCATGTGATTAGTGTATTGTTTTATGCAGCACCATGGTCCTGGAGTAATGTTTCGTTTCACTGTGTACTGTACCAGCTGTATGTGGTTGAAATGACAATAAAGCCACTTGAACTTGAACATGAACAACATTGTATTTGCATGTAAATAACATTAATGTTTTGCACATTTTTTGGGAAAAAATAAAAGAACTTTATATATTTGCAAAGTCTCAATTTAATCTGGATGTGGCATTATTTTTATTTTTAGGAAAAATTATGCTAATGAGTATTATTTTGTACAGGAAAGCTGATCAGTGAGATTTCTGATGAGTATGAGTATGAGTGTGTATTGTTACTTATGTTTCAAGGGAAATGTTAACTTTAAAAGATGCCTTGACCCCTTTATGAAATAATACAACCGCGATATGGTTACAAATGTCATTTCCCTCAAAAAACTGTCACAGAGTCTCAGAGCAGAAAGCAAGTTGCTTTTACATATATAGAACTGAGAGAAGTGAACATTATTGCATTGAATATTAACAGTTGCTTTATTTATCATACATTCATCATATCATACATCATATGACTGTCTGATCTATCAGTATTAGAAATGCAACCAGACAAATGGTTAGGTTTAAGGCTGGGGACTAGGTTAACCGGACAATACACTGTGTGATTGCATGGCCATGTTAAAATCTAGGGATTTTATTTAAAAAAAAAAAAAAACTAACAAAAAAAACAATATTTATGTGCACATGCAACTGAGACAAATTATCAAAAATGAGAAATATTCCTGTACATAAATTCTCTAAACCTGTACTTTCTTATAACATACAGATCAACCACAAAATCAATCCACTCTAATACACTGGAGCTAAACCATCAGTCAATGAGTCTTGCCATACTTCCTCTGCGACACATGTCAGTCAGCGCATCTTTTCTAAATGCTGCCCATGCCATGTCACAGGGCAGCTGAACACACATGGAGGATAGTGCAAACTGCCCTCTTCCATGTACATCAGGTCACAGATAGCCATGATGGACTTTCTGACTCATAGGAGAGAGTAATGCTTTCCCTTCCTCCCATATATTTTCCAATCTTCTACATCATATGAAATTCATGGTGTACTAAAAGTATATAGCTTGTAAATCTATTTACTATTTAATTATTAGGAGTACTTTTGTTTCCCAAGATCCCAAGATAACACAGAATGCTACAATATTGAATAGCTTAGAAAAAATGTTGCTTCACATTTTACTATGATTATGAACCATATAAGTCCTTGTGTTGTTAAAGCTGGTGAATGCATGACTGAATGCTAGTAAGGCCAAACTCTGATATAGGAAGCAAGTGTAACAGCCACAGTCTCTCCCAAGGGCAATATTATGAGTACTCCAGTAGGCTCTACTTTATAGCAGAGGATATCACAGCCAGAGCACTCAATCAAAATAAGGTGATGCAGGATTTCCACTCAATAACACAATAGGAGATTCTGCAATGTTCTGGGAATTTAAGATCAGAAACACAGCAGTACTTGAGGGTGTGTGGATCCTGAGAAGAAGTTTTACCTTGTTTCCAGCATCCCCCTACCGAGCCTGTTACATCTAAAATCCAATACATCTTGCAGAGACCCTGCACTCACACACACTGTACCACCTCCCTGTACCATCCATTCATTGTGAGATCTATCACTCTGAATTAGGGCCTCAGCTCTGCTCTCTAATCTCGTCTTGTCTCCCAGAACGGCCCTCTCACACATGCACCTCCAGACAATTAGGAAGTGGTGAGAAATATAAGGGAAAATAACAGAGTGAATACATCTATTACATTAAAATAAATAAGTACATACTGGGCTGTCGCATTTGTCACAAGTTCCTGTGAATGAGCTGTTGCTATAGAAATGATAATGTATTAGAATTTAGAAAAAGCACATTAATACAAACCTGTGATTTAAATGACTGCCGGCACTATTCTCACAGCTGCTGTTATGGAAAATTAATCATCTTCTAGCTAACCAGTATCAAGAATTCAATTCAAGTGCTGTTGTATAAGGTTTGGTAACCAGTGGCTGTTCATCCATACATGCAGATGGGACAGAACCCAACCAATTATATTGGATATTTTTCTTTATTCGCTTTCCAGTGGGGAAGGAAGGGACAGTTATGACAAGGTATGATTGGGTTAGTTAAAAAATATTCCCACCAAGATCTGGTTTTATAACAAATAATTGTAACAAATTTTCTAAACAAATTTTTCACAATGAATTCTAACAAATGTTCACAAAAAGGAAAGTGTAATTGCAGTGGGTCAGTGACTAAGTTTAGATGCACATCTCATGCCTGAGTTGCTATTCCTAAACACCTAGCCAACTGCTAAGCATCCTGTTAGTACCCACAATTCCTTGTGGACTGAGTATGCACATATATCTAATTTCAGTGGATTTTCTGAATAAGGTGTTTACATGCAACAAATTGCTGATTAAACCAGGCATATTCCAGGGGTGGGAATCAGAATATTGTCTTAATCTGAATCGGGCAATCGGATTGCAGCATTTACATGACTCTATAATAATTCGAATATTGCCAATTCCCAATAATATCCAAATATTGATGTACACGTAAACATAGTCTATGATGCGCAGGACCATTTCTATTGTAAGATATATTGCAAAGAAAGGGAAAGGGAGATTATGAAGTCATGTCCACATATCAGAAGTGCATGGGAAAGAAATATTTCACATGATGTGAGAGGCTGAGAGAATAAAAAGACAATGATTCCCTTTTCCAATTTGGAAAACGTGTGGACTAGTTTCAGGACTTTTTGTGGTCTTTGAAATGTATTTGGGCTGAAAACTGTGCTGAAACCTGTCAATCCTGGTTATTGATTAATCAAAGCGCTGGTAGACTGGATACTGGATGCCTGTATGGTGTCGACTCTCAACTGGCTCCAGTGTTATTGTAAAAATTCACTAGATTGTAGCCTGTAGCATAAGTGTTATGGTGTTATGTCTTGACTTCAATTTGCCTGAGGCAATGTCATTAACGTCACCCTAAACCACCAAAATCTATGGTCACAATCCGCTGCTGTCATGTACAAACACGTACCTGCACAAAACACTAAAATACTGTCATAGACTGTTTATATCTCATACTGAAGCTAAGCTGAGCTGCTGATTTATGTCTCCTTGTGTGTTAAGCTGCAATCAGATATATTGTGCTGATTTCCATATTATCTCTTCTTCCCTCTTCTTGTCTCTGTCTGTCACTTACATACACAAACATACATACGCACATCATCAGTAGTTCTCATGCACTCGTAATTATCACTCTGATCACTGTCACACTAATCCTTGCAGCAGAATCTCAGAACAAGTCCTAGAATTAATCAGAGCCAGCAAAGAAATAAAGTGGTGACAAACGTGAAAATCAATCATCAGGTTCATCAGATAAAGAGATGTTTCTTTATCAACAATAATGACATGAAGAATCCAACCAGATGCCACCCTTCATAATTTATACTCATATACACTCAATCAGAGTGCGTGTACTCAATCAGAGTGCGTGATTTCTGATTTAGGTGACATTTGTACAGAGATTTGAAGGGGAAGCAGCCACATGACGCTATTGGTCACCCCAGCGTTAGCCCTGCATTCTGACAGAGAGAGCGCTGTATAATTTTGGTCTGTCCTTCACCTATTCTGATCAATATTTCCTGACATTATTGGTGCTGAGGGTATGTGTCAGATGGCTATTGAGATGTGCGCTAAGTGCTCTGGATGGGGAGGGTGACACAACATCGATATATGTTGACTTTTGGATCTATAGGAAAGCAGAAGCGGACTTAAATGAAGAACAAAGGAAGGTCGATTTCCAGCTAGCACGAGAAACATGGCATTAAGGAGCCATGTGAGAGCTTTCAAATTCATGTCCTTTTAATACTCTACCACAAAGTGCAGAAGGTGAGTACGTCACAGCCGTAAACAGAACTGTGGTGGATGGATGACTTAATGTAAAAAACAACAACACCAGGACAAGCTATTTGCTTGATCAAGGAATCCAAGCTCTATACTAACAAATTAAAGCACATTCCCATAAACACAACACTATTTCACAGAAAAAGTCTGTAAACCCCACAGAGCAGATGATGTGTTTTGGCATGGGGTATCGACATCCAGGGCCACTGGCCAGCATTGATCTGTGCAGCAGAGTAAAGACGAGTAAACGGGTCATATGACAGAGGTGACTTTGCAGTATTTTCTTTCATAGGAAAAAATCTTTTGGAGCCATAAATATTAACAGGCAGTTGAATGGCAATGTGTAAAGTTCTCACTAAATGACCCAACGTCATAAAAATAACTACACTGTACAACAACAACAACATTCAAAGCTCTCTCTTCCGTTTACTCCTTCTCCTTCCCTCTGTTTTTCTTTCAAACAGTCTCAATTCATTTATTTATTCCCTCTCAATCCCCACCACTTTCACTGGGTTGCTTTTTTCCCTTTCATCTTTCAATATCTTTATTTATTTATTTATTTATTTATTTATTTTACACAATATAGATAATATAATGCACCATAGCAAATTCCAAAAGACACATTTTTTCTCTCCCTTGCTTTATTCCAATTATGGCTGCAGTCGCACTCCAAACAATGGATTAAAATGAAATCCTGAAGTGTCAAGTAATTTCACATTGACTTTTACTCATCTCTTAGTGCTGCACACATACATATGTACGTACGTACGTACACACACACACACACTCATGCATGCACAGATGCACTCACCCAGTCCTTCAGAAAAGTGCATAAGAATTATATTATAAAATATACTGTACAGAGAGGGCATTCAGCAAGCTAAATACATAATTGATGAGATCTAAAAAATAAATAAACCCATATTTGAGACAATACATTCTGGTCATTTGTGTGTGATAGTCGAGAGGCTCTCAAGCTGTGTAACAAAGGTGTTCAATAAAACCTAAGCTTCTTCTATTTGTCACATTCCCCCTCTTTTAATCTTTGACCTTTTCCTATCATTTTGCTGTAATTGCTCTTACAGCCTTCGGAGCCCCATAAATACAAACCAGCTCCGACATTCCACATCCTCCCCTTTTATTCCTTTGGACAAATGTCTACATGTGATGAATGCTACATAGTAATCTGATCAGCCACTATTCACATCCTCCTCTTCCAAGTAGGGCTGGGTGATATATTGATATAATATTGTTATTGTGATAAATGATTATGGGGTACACTTTTCTGAGATATCGTTGGTATGGTGAAGTACAGTATTTAAAAAAAATGTTTTTGATAATTACAAATTAAATGGTACTGAATGGATCCACTGAAAATGATGTAATTTTTTAAAACTTAATCTTCTTTGTCTTTGTAGGCATTCAAGAAAAGTATGGTCAAACTCAGTTTAACGGGGTTTTTTTGTTTTGTTTATTATACTGTTTTGCAGACAGTTTGTTAGCTAAATTATGTATCGTGATATTCATTGTGTATCGTAGAAATGCCCTCAAGTATCTTGATATGATATTTTCGTCATATCGCCCAGCCCTCCTTCAAAGGTCCCTTTCCTTGTCTTGTTTGATGAACCTCTCCAATCATCATCTCTTCCTCTCCAGGGCAATGCATCTTCTCCCAGCACAATAAAGCCACTTTTCCACCACATAGTATGGCTTTACTCAACTTGCTTTACTTTTCTACTGCAATTTAGTGCCGCCTCAACGCGAGGGCCATCTTCCACTCGCCTTCACACAGGAATAACATTGTATTTTCGAAGCCCTGTAGAAATACACATTCAGGCTGTATTCCAAACGCCTTTCCTGTTCACTGAACATGGATCATATTAAGGATGTAAAATAACTGCGTTCTAGACCCTGCGAAGTGCTCTATATGACTAAGTTAAATTCAGCCGTGACAGGAGTGACAGGATAAATGCCTGCTTAGAAATCGGTAACAAGCGAGATGTAAAAAATATAAGACAAAATTTAAAATTTTTGTTGTAATTTTATCTGTAATGAGATAAATTATACATAATTTTCAATTAAAAGAATATTACCTACACAAAGAATGTATTAAACGACATGACAGTTTATTTTTAAGGAGAATTCCCTACTCCCTCAGTGCATGGCTCACATTTAGTATCAGCTCGGCTCGCTTGGAACCTCGACCGAGGTGGTACTAAAAAATGTACTAGGTACCAGGTACTATCCACAGTGGAAACCCCCAAAATGCAAGCAGAATCAAGTCGAGTCGAGCCGTACCATGCAGTGGAAATAATTCTCAGGTCATGAGTCTCAGGTCTTTAGTTTTCATCTCTTCGATTCTCTCGGTTCTGTCTCTCCCTCTGCAAGGTGAGATGGCTAGCAGGACATCTTACGAGAAAAGAAAATCTTAAGATAAATAAAGGGCTAAAACACAGTTCAAGGTGAATGAAGAGATGGCAGGAATAGAAAAAAAATGTTTCTGTAACATTCTTCTATAACAGCTTATGGCTGAGTAATAAGCAATAATGCCAAACACAGTATGTACAGAGACACTTTTCAAAAGTGATGCATTGGACTAGATATTGTTATTGGTTTTGCTTCACTGAATTTATTACTTTTAGAAACAAATGAAAAATGACATTGTTTTCAGCCCTATTTTTGCTTGCCAAGTACATTTGTACTTTAGGCTGGTTGTTCGATATCCCATCACACATATCTTTCTGCTAATGCTGCTAACACACACACACACACACACACACACACACACACACACACACACACACACACACACACACACACACACACACACACCTGTACAGCTATTTTCAACACAGGTAGAAAAAAGCTGAATAACTGTCAGAACCCTGTGTACACCCAGGGCTTTACATTAACAAATTCAACATGTAGCACTGTGGCTGTAGGATGTATTTTAGCACAGAAATAAAAAGAAGTCCATAATACCACTATACATTAATACTCTAATACTAGCGATGCACCGATACTAAATTTCTCAATCGATACTGCTAACCGATTATTCAGAGTGATATCGGCTGATACCGATAACCCATACTGATAGTTCTGCCTTTTATGCCTTCTTTTAAATGAATAATAATTAATTCCACAATTCTGAAAGAAATGCAAATAAAAACTTTATTCTCTCCATTTCAATAAGTTGTTTCACAGTAACTGGTCTCATAAACAGAAAACACATTACTCAACTTAACATTAACACATGAACTCAATTCTGAAGATTAAAGTAAGATTTCTTAACTTATTGAATGTTATTAATTCATATTAACATTGACTGAATTCTAAAAAACCTCCTGTTAGTCTCACATTCACTCACCACAAACAAAAGCATTTCTACTTCATCATGAATATCAAACTGGTAATATATAATATAAACCTTTTTATATATTAACATTAACTGGATATGAAATACACTACTCTACAAATATATTTTTCTGTGCAATATATAATTTTTCATAAACTCATCTTCATTTAAATCATTCAACGGTGTACTGGCCCTTTAATTCAGCGCGAGCAGCATGGCAAAAAATAAAATAAAATTGACTCGACTCTGAAATTTTAACAGTGCAGAGCTTACAGAGCTTACAAACTGCAGTTTTGTCGTCATTCCACATAAGAGACATCTTCTTTACACACCGCACGAAATCAATGTGTTTTCCCGCACTCTTTTGATTGACAGGATATAATCGGCACTGATCATCGGATGCTTATAATTGCCTTTATCGGCCAATAATCTGTATCTCTATCTAATACTAATCCTCCCCATAAGTAGTACAATGATCATTTTAAGGTCTGTCACTTTGTGTATAACTGACATTTCAAAATTCAAATGTCATTGTGCTGTCTTGCACATTATTGGTTTTTAAAGGGAATGAAAAGAGCCGGCTAGATTAGATATTGCAGCGTTCATTCTGACCTTTTTACAATCGCACTATTTTGTGTTACTAATATGTAGGGTCATTCCATATCAAGTGGTCCAATTATAAAAGTGGTCCAAAGTTGGTTGCTCGACCCTTTTTAATGTTCCTATTTTTTTTGAGTGATTACCTCTATGTTTCGGCATTGCAAAACCAACAGTTTTTATTTTCTTTTTTTTTTTTACTTGGTTCAACTAGGATAACATGGCACACAACAAATTTCGGTTATACAGCTGTTTATGGAAACCTCAATATCTCGGCTCAGAATGATCCTAGCACCTTTGAACAAAAACTGATCTCTGGATCCTTAGACTTAGACTTTAAGACCAAATGTAATGAATGTAAAATGTACTCACAGCTCCACTTTTATAATGGGAAAGGTTTACGTCTCTGTCTTTATGTTTTTAGGGGGTACCTAGGTAAGTATAGAGTGCATGTAGAACATTTCTGGTTTGAGACTTCTCTTGTTATTTATTTATTTTTCATGGGGTGAGAAAGTGCACTTTTTAAAAATATCTCTGGCGGGGGGACCAGATATGAACCTGAAATTTTCAAAGAAATAAGTCCTCCAAGAAACAGTAGCATTCTGCTGTACATTTTTTATACCTTGTACAAAAAATTTCGAGTTTGAGATTCCACTGGATGCAGAGCTAGGGCTAGTAGAAATCTGAGGAACAGAATACTTTATGAGAAATGAACAGATGCAATATAAGCATGACAAATAATAAAAATGAACAGTATTTTACAGTAATTATGTTTTTGATTGACAAACAATATCAGTGAGGTCTAAAACGTTACTACATTTGATATTGGCAACAGTGAAGCATTGACCAATCACAGGTTCTTCAAATCTGCAGAGTTTAGCTCCAACCTCCAAACTAACCTGCCTGTAATGAAATTTTTAAAAAGAAATCCTTGGTTAGAAGACCTTGGTTAGCTTGTTCAGGTGTGTTTGATAAGGGCTGGAGGTAAACTCTGTAGGACAGTGGACCTTGATGGCCAGATTTGAAGAGCCAGCCTGATCTGTCATGTTGGTACAGGTATACTGTTGGTATGTGTAAATAGATTTTATCCAAATATGGAAATACAGTGTTCATTTGGGTGTTTCACAAATGAACAGTGTCATAAAGAGAGCTGTGGTGTTGTTTCTCCTGTGATAAAAGCAGTAAGTGGCTTCTGAACTGTAGTAACTTACTGCTTTTATCACAGGAAAAATAACATTGGTTTTTCAATCCCAACACGTAAAGGTATACACTCAAAAAAAAATTAGGAAAATTAAAAAAGGTCAAGCAACCTGCATTGGACCACTTGAGATGGACCTGCAACGAAAATACAGAGAATGTACAACAATGTGAACTTATGCCTTATGCAGTGCTTTCAGAATGTGGTATTTAAACCACTTTTTTCCTTATTTTCTTACATCACAGCCTACTCAAAAATGAAACGATGTTCCATAAATTAACTGACTTTATTTTATAAGTATATTAAAAATAATTCAATTGATTTTGTGATTTTTTTTTATTTTAAGGATAATCATAATGAAATGATTTACATTTCTTTGTGGTTGTATAGTTTGTGATACAGGGGAAATGTACTGGACATACAGCTGGGCTAAACTATTTCCATCTCAACACTACTTGTTGGGCAGATAAGAGTATAGATATTAAAACGTTTCGAATATGATATGAACATCAGCAATGTCCATATAAGATAAAGAACATACAGTAATGAACTGTTATTTACATTATGCCTTATTTGTCTTGGAGTCTACAGTTTATTATCAGTTAAGAAGACATCAGTGAAGCTTCTCTGCCCTCTCGTTTCATGGCTCTGCACTGGTGGAACTGGTTTTATAAAATAATCCTTAATTTTGTGCTCACTTCACCACGCACATGGGTGCTGTTGTGCACGGCAATTAAAAGTACTATTTAAAAGCCATACACTGTTTTGCTATGATCTTGAATGTCCATTTGGCAGACTGTAGCTTGCCTAGTCTGTTTACTGATGATCCTGTGATGGCTGTCATTGCTGCTACAGGTTAAAGCTACTATCACTAGTAATGCTCAAACAGACTTTGGTTGGGAAATAGTCGGGTTCAGGTGTAGATCTTGTGTGTGTGTGTGTGTGTGT
Organism: Ictalurus punctatus; assembly: GCF_001660625.3. Classification (NCBI taxonomy): domain Eukaryota; kingdom Metazoa; phylum Chordata; class Actinopteri; order Siluriformes; family Ictaluridae; genus Ictalurus; species Ictalurus punctatus. Next base: position 15,135,300 of record NC_030430.2, read on the forward strand.
GTGTGTGTGTGTGTGTGTGTGTGTGTGTGTATGTGTGTGTGTGTCCTCAGGTCTGTATGTCAAGCAATGGACAATACTGTAAATCTAAACTGACAGGCTGATGACAAACAGCAGCAGCTAGGGGCTGAATGCATGAACACAAACACAAGCATACACACATGCTCTCTCTCTCGCTCTCTCTCTCTCTCTCTCTCTCTCTCTCTCACACACACACACATACACACCCACACAGACACAGAGAGTGAGATTCACTGGAGTGAACAGACACACACTTGGTGAAGATGAATTTGCAGTATTACAAATCATGCACGTGTGTCAGAGCGTGTGTGTCCGCAAAAGAGAGGAAGAGAGGCAGAGTGAAAAGTAGGGAGAGAAGGACAGTCACGTCTTTTTCCTCTCCATACAGAAAAGCATGCACTGGCAGGGAGCTGCTTGTACTGATGTTAGTTCAGCAGTCTGACATGTCTGATTAATCAAAAAGAGACAGACAGAAAGAGGAAGCTAGAGAGAGAAGACTAGGGGAGGCAGTGAGACAAAGGATGAAAGGGGGGAGGAATGGAAGGGGTAGTGAAAGAGAAAAAGACTGAGACTTCTCTAGCGCTTCATAAGCTCCAGCATTATCATTCACTTTAATCATCTAATTTACAAACACACAACCAGAAAGGACAAGGACAATCATATTAGCAATTTCCAACCCATGCAACATACACTACATTTTTATCATACTTTTTCTCGCACACACAGACCTTAGAAAGCCAAACAGATACAAAACAAATTTGTACTGACATTTTTCAGGTCAGTGAGAGTAAAAACAACTTGCAAAAGGATACTGTGCAGATTTACTATCTCTCTCTCTGACTACGTTTACATGGACAGCATTAATCTAATTATTGACGTTATTCTGAATAAGACAGTATAGTGATTAAGGTGTTTACATGAGTCGCTTTTAGAATACTGGTACTCGTTTTATGTTCCTGTTTTACATGTTATAGAACATATATCGATTAACAGCACACGTCATTACGTCACCGCGCCACGCCGTCCGACGTCCCTCCAGAATTTCACGTATGAACATACAGTTCATTTTCATTATGGTACTGTGTACGGTTTTGGGTGTTCTTATTTAAAATGTTTATGAACGCTTCAAGTGCAGTTAATTATCTGTCATGCTATATGTGCAAATAGATGACTGCTTGAGGCCGTGGGCTGCGTCCCAAACCACATACTTACTAACTATATAGTAGCCGAGATACATGTATATCGTCTACTAGAGGCCTATAGTAGGCAAGTATGCGGTTTCGGATGCAGCCGTGCTCTCTTGTTTGCCGTCAGACGGTTGAGCACTGCCGTGTGTGTACGTGTCCTGTCGCAAAATGCGATGAAAACTCTCACATGACGTTAATAATGTGATTAAGGTGTGTACATGTCTGTAATACACGTCGATAATGCGACTAAAACAGGAGTACTCCACATGTCTTAATTCGATTTGTGTTTACTTCGAGTATGACCTTAATCAGATTAAGGTAATTAAAAATTGCTGTTTACATGGTAGTTTCTTAATCAGAGTATTGTCTTAATCTGGTTAATATTGGATTATTGTTGTCCATGTAAACGCACTGTCTCTCTCTCTCACACACACACACTCACACACACACACACAGCCAAACTTTATTACAAAGTTTTAATGAAAAACCCAAGAAACAAGTATTAAGTAGAGGCAGAGAAAGAGAGAGCATTGACACTAGTACTACACTGTGTGTACAAGACATGCAGATGTCCCAGATATGCAGGTAATTTGTATATCATCATGAACAACAGACTGGCAATGTGTCATTTCAAAAGCTCTATCTCACAGTGCTTTGTAATGCTGCACACTCTCCCTATTTTAAGTGCTTTTTTGCACACTGTCTCTGTGAGTGCTGCAAGAGAGCCGGAGGGGGAATGCAGGCTAATCGGAGCTTTGATTAATAAAATCGGTGCCATGCAGGAGGGATCAGCAAGCCAGTCAAGTAGAAATAAACAGATGGATGGAAATCTCACAGCAAAAGCAAGGATTTAATTTCTCCAGTAATGGCACATGTGGACTCAAATCAGGGGATAAAGGAGAAAAAACAAACCTCAACAATTTACATTGGGATTTGTATTAGTTGCATGCATGTTACACTCTAGCACCCTTCTATTTATCACCCTTAAGGGTTCTTTGGTTCGTCCCTCTTTGGGAGCTCTTCAAGATTCTATGCAGAATGCTTCAACACAATCTCTTTAAGAGGAGAACCCATTCAGAAAGATAAAATCAGACAAAAAACCTTTGAAGAACCACTATTAACGGTGAACTGTACAGGACAACTCAACCATGTTGAGCCAAACCACTGGGAGAATGTGAGGATGCTGCATCTAAATTCTAGTGTGTCTAGTGATCTCTATGTCTGTTACTAGATAAGCACTCTTAAAGCACCGGTGATTGATTTAAGAGTACATGGGAAGCCCTAAAATTTCATAAAAATGCAGCAATGACATGATTCCATCCATCCATTTTATGTACCACCTATCCTACATCTACCTGGAGCCTATCATAGGGAACTCGGGGCAAAAGGCGGGGGACACCCTGGACAGGGTGCCAACCCATCACCGGACACAATCGCATACACATTCACACACTATGGACAATTTGGAAATGCCAATCAGCCTTTAACACATGTCTTTGGACTTTGGGAGAAAACCGGAGTACCCATAGGAAACCAATAATGCACTGGAGCCGGAGGTGGGACTCAAACCCACAACCCCAGAGCTGTGAGGCAAACATGCCACTCAAACATGTTTTTTGTATATTTAACACAAATAGTTTTCAGTAGACAGCACAACCTGCATGAAAATCTCCCCTGAAGCCCGTAGATGCTCTTCCGATAGAACACCATTGATTGAGGTACGAATTCTATGCGCTCCTTCGGCAGATTCAAGTACGCTGTATTTTAATGGGACCAAAGATAAATACTCATTGGACAACAGGCTTTTAAAATGTCATTTTAAGTCCCATCCAGATGCATGGCTTAACTGGGAGTCAATGGGTGAATGTGTGGGTGGGTTTTGCATAGAAAAATATCTCAACATTTACTGGACAGTGCACTCTTCACTTGGCTTCTCCATGTGATGACTGGGAGATCTCTCAAAGGTAGCTGAACCGCTTAACCAACTGCCAGTCACGGAAATGTTAAATGAACATGACTAACATCTCAAACTTAAATATATCAGCAAAAGTCAGGCTTGCTAGGAGTGCTAGGATCTTCAGTGGTGGTCAGTAGCCTAATCCATAACAGTTTTACACAACTAGTATAGCTGGTTAGTGTAAGTATAAAAGAGTAAGTTACGTTTTATTGTATGCATTGATTGATTGATTTGTAGATCTTGCTGGCTAGTTGCCACAATCTTCTTTAGTGAAATGTAAGTAGTTAGACAGAAAAGCATTAAAATCATTTTATGAATCACTTATGAGGAGAGACTGAGAATTTAATAGGGGCCCAGACCAACAGATGAACCAGATAAAACAGAACACACACAAATATATACTTCTATAACATACACCCGTGCTTCCCCTATTTAAAAACCACCAGGCGCCACTCAAGCACACATATTTGAACCAACCACAAATGGCCATCCAACAGGATTAAACAAAAGTTCATACTGAAATGTATGGTTTCCAATGGCAACCCTGATCTTTAACCTTCCATTGATGGTGATAGGGTGGTATCGGTGGCCAAGGCTACACTATCCTTTCCAGCAAGATGAATCAGCAATGTAGAGATGAAAGCTCCACTGCTCTCTGATATACCTGGCAGCACATTAGCACAGTGAAAGGAACTCACAAATGAAAAGGTTAAAGCTATTAAAGTGCCTGTTGAGCGTACTGCTCATTTAGAGCAGAACAGCAGCTTTGTGTCTGAGTACAATGAGTGAAGGCCAGAAGTGGTTTATAAAAGCAGAGGCTGGAGAGGGAGTGCTGATATGACAGGGGGAGCAGTTGCACTTTTCGCAGGTGTAGTTAATCTTTCAAACAGCCTTCATTTTATTCTGTATTAAAAATGAGACATTGTGGCAAGGTTTTCTGAATTGCTATAACAAGGGGACATTGTTTCTGAATTTGTAAAGTTGATGAGGCAATCAGCATTCACAGTTAAGTCAGTGGAGAACTATCCAGTTTCTGCACAACCAATTATGAGAATGCTACGCTGAAGGTAGCTTGTTTGGAACAAATGGAGATGGGGCTACGGCTATTCGGTTTAGGGAGAAGCTCCAAGACACCATGGACACTGTCCAAAATTTACATAGAAATACAAAAGCCAAATCATAGGCAGATTATGATCCGGTTTAGAATGAAGTCTATTTGTGATTACATGTGGCATGTCCAGCAATTCAGAAGTTCACCAAACTGCATGGAATTTTTTGCAAAGGGATTCAAAATGCCTAAAAATAAAAGTCAAGGAAACGAGTGTGAAAGAACTTAAACCCTTACTCTTCAGCAATCACCATGTGGACTTGCCTCTATCTCTATCTAATCTAATCTAATAAATTCATTAATAAGAGGACAGTGCTAGACAAACGATAGGACCAAAAGTTTGTGGACATCTGACTATCACACCCATATGTGGGCCTTTCTTTGTTGGGATGCACACAATAGTATAAGATGTATTGGAATGCTGGAGCATTAAGATATACCTTCACTAGTTCCTGAGTGGAGCAACAGAAAAGCCCTTTCATCCAGAGATCGTGAGTTTGAATTCTGATGATGCGACAACTGTCCGTGGCCGGTAGTTCTAGAGAGAAAAAATTGGCTGTGCTCTCAGGGAGAGGTGGTATATTCGCTCTCCCCTATCAATCACTGCAACATAGAAGTGGGCAGACAGCTGACCTGACACTGTCCCCTGACATTCGATGGACACTATCGCCCTCCCTGGTTGGTAGCTGTCATGTGATGGGGAAGAGATAATTGATGGGTGGGAACTGACTAAATAAGGGAGGAAAAAAAACTAACATCAGCACATGTTCCAGAATGACAATACACATGTATACAAAGCAAGGTCAATGAAGACAGACCTCCTCACCCAACACTAATCTGACCTCACTAATGCCCTTGTGACTGAATTGGCATATTAAATATTTGAATATTTAATAATATGTTTGCAGGTGCAAAATACGATTCTTATATGATTTTGAATATCATTTTCTAAATGTAGCACTTAATATAAACATTTTTTAAAAAATGTTTATGGGTTTCGGTAAGATTTTATAGGCCTTTTTTTCTAACAAAAAACCAATCCACTTATTGACTATTGATTTTAACTTGGCACTAGAAGATCAACAGGATCATTATTCATTATATAAAGTGAATTGTTTTTCATTTCATTTGTATACTTTAAAATGTAGAGTTTTATCTAGAAATTTAGTTATGCTCCAGGGGTTGTTGGAAATTTAATGGGAATTGTCTAAAAGAAATCAGTAGACTATACCCAGATTATCTCTTTAGACTTTGAGGTGAAAGATGTAGATGTCCCTTATGAATAAATTGGAAGAGTTAAAGCTAATTGTGAAAATGTGAAAAAAAAAATCAACTAACATAGGCAAGGATTTAGCTTTAAAAACTTGAGAAGAAACTTCTGGAAACAGGAAAGTGCTATGCAAGATGTGCCCTCAGACCCTATTGACTGTACTCTACTGATTTTACTAAGCTAACAAATGAACTTCTCTGAACTTACTGATCAGTAGCACCTTATGCGGGAGTTCCCAGTCATAAACACCAACACAATCGATCAATGTGCCTTGCTTAGACATAGACACAGATAGGCATATACTAAATTTTTTCAACATCTGACCACCACTGTGTCTTCTTTGAGATGGTCAAGACTAAAAGTGATAACTGAGGTACTACCAAGCCCTAAATCCTCTTCCTCTAGTTCTTCCTCTATGCTTACTCTAAGTGAATCAATACTATTCCTTCACTAAAAGCCAAACTTGTCTCAAACCAAATAAAATCTCCCTGGAGGCATGCAAACACATTTTTAAAAAAATGTGAAAAAAGCAATGAAGCTTGTCAATCACAAAGTCAGCCAAAATTCCTTTGTGCTTATACATACGAACCCTCATACAGTACCTCTTCTGCAATGTTTTCACCTGGTAAAAACAGAGTTTGCAGTGACAAAATGACAACTATCAGAAAAAAATAACACAACACAGTCACCCGTGTGGCCTAGCTACAGTACTCCCACAAAACACACATTGTACCCCAAAAAGCAATATGTCCACTTACTCAGCAATTGATCTTAAATACTCAAAAAAAAAAGTCACAGCACTATCTCTGCTCGAGATTCTGCACATTCTGCTCGAGCAGCCGTAAAATGTTATACTGTTTTAATTTCTTTTTCAGTGCAAGCTAATACTATTTTATTCTAAGGTGCACACAGCAGGCTAAGAGTCTAAGAGTAGTTGAAGAATTCTGCCATTGTCACGTAATGGAGTTGAGGACGGATGCAAATGCAGAGAACAGCTTTATTATATGAGAGACAGGCAGACAATTCCAAATTGTGAAACATAGATGTCGTCATAAACAGGCAATAGGCAAAACCAGAATCGAAACCGAGGGCAGGAACAAGATCAAAACTAAGACACAGAACACGACGAACAGCGGCTTTGGTATACAGAAAACACACGTAATACTTCGCAAAGACTTAGTGTTTGAACAGTGTCTTTTATGTGTGGTGTGATTGTGTGTGAGATGGGATACAGGTGTGCGTGATTAGAATGAAGGTGAGTACTCTGGGAATTGCGGTCCAAGGCGGCCATGTTTGTAAACCGCAGTGCAGGATGGGAAATGTAGTCACTAGTTTGCTGTGATATGACAGCCATGAATGGTTTAAAGTACATATCTATATAATGCTCAATTCTACCTACACTAGAGCAATGCATTACTTAGGCTCTCTCTAAGGTTTTCATGTATACGTGTATGATAGTATCAAAACCGAGGCACTTCCATTCTTAAATTTTAAATCTTAAATTCTTCCCATTTCTACCAAAAAATGACCTGAACAGATTTAGAGCTTAATTTACAAATACCTGACTAATTGGTTCATAAAATATTCAAAATATAAATTAGCAGTCAAATGCACACAAGGACTAAACACTCCCACACAGCCTCTTACAGTAATATACACACATCACAATAATCTTCTCCCGACTTATCCCGCTTATCCGACACAGGGTTGTGGGGAGCCAGGAGCCTATCCAAAGGAACTCATCGCAGGGCACAATCACACACACATTCACACACCCATTCACACACTACGGACAATTTGGAAATACCGATCAGCCTACAACACGTCTTTGGACTGGGGGAGGAAACCGGAGTACCCGGAGTAATCCCCAAAACACGGGGGAGATCATGCATACTCTGCACACACATGGTGGAGACGGCATTTGAACCCCCAACCCTGGATTACAGTACATATCACATCAAAGTTTAGGTGACAAGGTCACCCACTGACCTTTAGGAACATCACTTCTAGCAGAGACCTACATTCATACTGATGGTGGAAGGTAAAATAGCATGTGTGTTTCTGAATTTTCTTTCTGGAATATAATTGCTAGATTATAACTGACGTATTCATATCATACCTACCAGTTCCCATCTGCAAATAATAGTCTTATCCTCAGGGGAGCTCTGCACTACCTTACAGAACATTTCATTGGGTAACTTTCAAGAGACCTACTCTTCAACCCTAACATGTTTTTCTACCATTTTCTACCATGCTCAGTCCTACAAGCTCATCCCCATCGATGCTTGAGTTAGTACAGGACTGAGAAAGATGAGTACATATACACATGATTTCTCTTGTGTTGGTGGGGAATGAAGAGGATCTAAATTCTGAATGGTTATACATTCCAACACAATTAAAAACACTGGGCAAAAAAGCAATCAGCATCTGTGGCTCTTTTTCTGAAGCAGGAAGCTGTGCACTGAATGAGCCAGCATGTCTAGAGTGGTCCAAGTTCTGATGCTTTCTAAGGGTGAATGTAAGCTATGTGACTTTCAAAATCTCAGGATTGCTGATCATTTAACACTACACAACCTTAGTCGCTTACGATCAGTTGTTTAGTGGGTGTTGAGGTGATCAAATACAAGAGCTGTCTATCATGTGACTTTGTGGCTTTGTCACAATTTTGTTTGGATACAAGAATAAGAGAAAAATGTTGAAGAAATACTGGTTGGTACATACTGGGAGATGCAGGCAATGAGAATGGTCTGTTCTGCAAAGAGAACTGGAGGTATAGTGCAAAAAAAAGGGGTTTCCTTTTTATACCGTGTGCTGCCAGATATCATGCCGTGTTTGGTTTTCTTCTTGCTCTTCCGAAAAATCATTTGGGTATAACATGCCAAATAAGTTCTTATAGAAGTTTATATTTTGAAAATATATATTCTATATATATTCTCTCTCTCTATATATATATATAATAAATATATATAAAATATATATTCTTATATTTTTACTGTGCTTATATTTTGTTCTCGCCATCCCACACAAATAGGATAACAGAACTGGATTTAGGGACCTGCTGCACACGAGAGTAGCTGAATTTGATTTACTCTTGGGCTCTCATTGGCTGTTTCTCATCCCTGTTCGCAAAGGGGTTCAAACTACATGATTCATTACAGAGAAAATCAAATATGCTTGAAAATATCGGAACCTTGATGATCGCTTGCACACTGAGAAAATCACATCGCTGAATTGTTCATGCTACATGAGCAGCAGTGTGTAATCTCTGAGCATGGAGAGGTAGTCACTGAGCTCCAAAATTAGTCAGTGAATGGGAAATTGGGGCTAAAATCGCGTGGTGTGCACTAAGCTTACGGCACTATAGTAGATATCCACCAATAACCCATTGCACACACCTTTTATGTGGCTTGATTATCTGACAGCTCAGTGTACCTAAAACTAGAGAAACGTGAGATGTTAAATGTGTGTTGAGATGCTGGGTATTTAAGAGTGATTATTCTCTAACAATAACAAATGGACCCTCCCTCTACCATGCAAGGCTGCTTGTAGAGAGCTTTGAGCACCAATTAAAAGCCATTCTAAATATAGGAACTGACAAAACAGGAGGAGGAGCAGGAGGAGCTCTCCAACTACCACAGCTGGGTTTCTATGGATATATGTGTATCGCTTTTCCCTTATAAATGTGACAGTTTATGCTTAAAAAAATGTTTAAAAATGTTATTAATGTGACTTATCTGCTGTGATTTGAAAGTCAAATATAGTTAAATTAATGTTTAGAAGTCCTACAGCCATGTGAAAAAATAAGTACACCCCATGGAAATTGTTGCCTTTTTTTTTTTGACATATTTGGACAAGCAAACATTTGATCATGTTTGAAACAGTGCCTATTAATAAAGTTGACATACTTTATATACAAAGCCGCAAGGAAAATGAGCTTTTTCAATCCTTTATTGAACAGAAATATGATCTGATATGATATGTTGCATGCATCAATTTCAAAATAAATGTTTACCTTCAAAAAACTATGCAGTTGATTAGGTAAAACATCAAATACCTTGTCTTTATATGTTTTTTGTTTAAATACATTTTTAAAGTACATTTACAAATCACTCCTCTTTGTTTTTATGAGCATTTTCCATACTGTCTCAACTTTTTCGGAATTAGGGTTGTATATTTGCTGTCTTTTGTGCTCACTTGAAAAGCAACTGATGAGACATTAAAACACCATAAAGCAGAGTGACAGCAAAAACTCATGATATTATGAGGTGAAGCGTCATTATGAGAAAGAATAAATCAAAGATAAGAGAAAGAATTTCTTCATAGTAGTTGGAGAGCTGGATGCGCTTGTGTGCAATCTCAAACACAAAAATATAAAGGTGGGCTCAAACCTTTCTCATATTCATTTCAACTAAACAGAATAATCCAATGACTCTATTAAGGTAATATTAAATACTAGATGTTATATTGAAGATCAGATATATGTGTGGAGCATGAGGGAGATGGAGTGATGGGGAAAACAAGCGAGAGACAGAAATGACACAAGCAATAAGACATTTACAAGTTAAGCAGCACACTTTTCATTACTGGTGTTTCATTACTGTCACAGATTGAAAGGCAATTTGAAATAGGTCCTTGTTATTTTCCAACCTTCGACAATTTTCCCTGGTGCAAGCAGGATTTAAGAGCGTGCGCTTTGTGTTATGTTTCCCTGCAGTAGATGCGGAAAGCGGCTACAAAGAAACACGTCCCTGCCCACAATCCTCCCACAATATAAACTTAAAGTGAAAATAAATTAAACTGACAGCCAGCAGTTTCCTAATCCAGTGGTTCTAAACCTTTTGTGCCTCCTGACCCATTTATTTCACACATTTGAGCAGGGTTTCTCTTACAGAACACTGCTAGAAAAATGTTTCCTAGAAAAAAATTCTACTCCTCCAATGATGGCAAATTATTATTTAATGTTATTTTAAGTTAACTAGCTATGGGATGTTAGGCACCTACACTTGAGCTCACAAGTTAACATACTATATGTCTTGCAGAATCTGCAAAATGTTAATAATTTAGAAAAAAAAATTTAATAAAAGGAGGAATCATAAAAATTGCTTTCCTTTGTACTGTTGGAAAGGGATCAAATATGCAGAAGATGCTGGAAAAACAAATAATGTGCAGGACCTAAAGAACTGCTCAGGACAAACAGGGGACTCATGAACAACTATCACAAAACATAAAAACAGTCGTTGATCAGCCAGGTAACAACACAGTATTAAGAATGAAGAGTATGTAAACTTTTGAACTGGTTCACTTGTATAAATTCAGTTATTATTGTGTCCTGTGGACTATATGTAAACATGTGTTATGTGAAATAGCTTATTCAGAGCAATTTTTTTGATTATTTATTTATTTTTATTATTTATTTATTTTTTTATTATTAATTTGTTAAATTATTATAAATTTATTTTTAATAAATTAATTTGAAGATTCTGCAAGGCGTATTAATTTATAACTTATGACCTCACCTGTATGTTTCATCATATTTCTCAGACCAAACAGAAATTTCCAACCACAAAACATAAACCTAAAATATTTTAAAACAGAATGTTTATTTTCACAATTTGAAAGATTCTGTATCAAGATTGAAGTTGATATTACTTATACCTATTGTTACGTATGTTATTGAGCTTAAAATTTTGTTGAATTCTCGAATCTGTTTGGTCAGAAGTTGTTGACATATTTTCTATAACAGCAGCTCTGACAGTAGTTTGGTCTGAAATTCAAATCACAGGTTTATATTAATGAGCTTGTTCTAATACATTATTGTTTCTATAGTAACTCATAGACTCATAGTAACTCATTCACAGGCAAAGGCTTCATATAATCTATGACTAATAATAAACAAATTAAACAAAGAAATAGGTATAATCGTTGATATGTGGAACCCTTCTACAAGGAGATGTTTATTTAACGTTTATGGAGTTTTCCGCCATGGCACTGTCTTCAGGACAGTAGACTTTGCACTTTCCAGTTTAGCTGTAACACGAATAACTGAGGTTTGTCTTGGTAACTTAAAGAGAGGGGGAATAAAAGGGGCTGGTGCAAACACACTTGTTTCGTAGCAAATAGAGATAAATGGCTAAAAATTATGATGTAACATTTTAATAAATAATATACATTAATTTTATTTTCAAAAATGATCTTCAGCAAAGTGCTGTGGTCCAACAGGAATAATGCACTCAGTATGTGCTGTTATAGGAAAATAATCAAATTGGAGATGCTAATGCTACTCTGTTATATAACAGCATGTCCCACTGTGCTTTACAACAGCCACCTGTTTTGTTTCCAGTCACCTCAGTGATAAATTAAACGAACAAAATAACAACTAAAACAACTTTAATAGCAGTTGATAGTAATTCTGTAATGTCATTAATTTTTTTTTTAAATCACTAGCTATATGTCATGGACCCTTGGTGCATGGATTATAGAATTATGGTCTGATTCACCATGTTCTTGTGCAGCATTTTAACAGCTGTGATTATTGCTAATGTGTGAAAAAACCACCAGTGTGAAAAAGCCAGGTAGTGGGCTGAGTTTCTCTCCACTTTAACTGGCAGAAAGCAGTAATTCTGTTTAGTCCTTCTGTTAACAAGTGGCACATGGTGGAGTCAATGTTGTTATGGTGATTTGAATTGACACGTGGTTAGACTAAATGTTTGAGGGGAAGTTTTTGGTCAAACTTTAACAGAATAAAGAATTCAGGCCAAAAAAGGCAGCTTTGACCGTAAAGGGAACACTGAAACTGCCTGAAGATAAAGGACAATGATAATATCTTTTGTACAGACATCAGATGCAATATGTCTACATATGTGTGTGTGAGTAAGTGCTAGCAGGTTTGTGAATTGAATAGCCACGCACACACTGAGATGCTCTTTATATACAGACATCACAGTCACGGTACGGCAGAGCCAGTCTCTGGCAGTACACAGCGTTACGCACAGCCAGTGGGTATATTTGGAAACACTCAGGCAACACTGCACAGCGTGCTCTGATCAAATGGTTTATTCAGTGTGCGTATTCTAGTGTGTATGAGTGCGTGTGCTCATTTATCCATTGCTACGCTGATCACACACAGTTTTGTTTGGCTTGTGTAATGTTCAGTGTATGTGTATAGATTCACTTGTATTCTATTTGCACTGATTCATTATGTGTAGCTTTTTTTGCCAGCTCTTATCTTACTGCACACACCAAGGGTGCTGTACAAAGCTTTTTGCAAAGACTGACAAACTGCAAAAAGACAAATGGACAAATGGTGTGTGGCTTGTAGCCAGTTTTTCTTTGGGAGTCACAGGAGACTCTATTTTTACTCTCTCCCACTGAGCACACGCTGTACCTGTGAACAGGGAATCTGGGAAATGTGGTCTTTTTCTCTCAGAGAGGGAAATGAAAAGCCCATTTTGCACTATTGGGAGGTCACCAGTAGATAATCGGGAAGGGTTAAATGTAAATGCTTGCCAGGAAAATTGACGCAGAAATCAATCAGGAAAAATGTCATTTCTCCTTTAGTTTCTGGGAAATTATCAGAAGGAAAATGTGTGAACAGAAACAAATACAATACCTGGAAAGAAGATGACCTTTTCAGCATATGATGCAATGTCATTTTTTTTTTTGTTAGACAGTTGATGTAAAACATTAGTACAGTTATGCAATAACATATGTATAGCCTGACGTCGATGAAGAAAAATAGAAGAAATGCTTGGAAATTGAAATGATTCCAAAATTAAGAATCTGTCAGTCATTTAGACTGTGGCTAAAATACATCAACTGAATAGCACAGTCAGTACTGGATTAGCAAATCATGAGCATGTTACAAATATTAGTTGGCAACTTAAGAACATAAGTAAATTACTGGTATTTATTAATAAATTACTCTGTGAATTATTTATTACTAAATAATTAATACATAATTTATTACTAAATATTAATAATTTATTACTAAATTACTCTGTAAATTACTCTGTGAATCTCCTTGAGTGGCCCAGCCAGAGCCCAGACTTCTCTGGAGAGATCTGAAAATGGCTGTGCACCGACGCTCCCCATCCAACCTGATGGAGCATGAGAGGTCCTGCAAAGAAGAATGGGAGAAACTGCCCAAAAATAGGTGTGCCAAGCTTCATACTCAAGTAGCATCATACTCAAAAAGACTTGAGGCTGTAATTGGTGCCAAAGGTGATTCAACAAAGTATTGAGCAAAGGCTGTGAATACATGTGAGTACATGTGCTTTTGTTGTTTTTTTATTTTTGATAAATTTGCAAAGATTTCAAAAAACTTCTTTCATATTGTCATTAGGGGTATTTTTTGTAGAATTTTGAGGGAAAATAATATAAAGAACACGTGCACATGGTGTGAAGGATAGATAATCTGACCAAGCACTCATCTGCTATGCTTACCACTTATGTGAATTCATTATTTTAACCATAAACATTTCATGAGATAAGCAATGCCTCTGATTAAGATGCTGTCTCCTCCAATGTCCTCCATGTGAAAAGAAACCATTTAATTGACTTTAAAGGGATATTACTATTAATGAGTTAATATTGTCACATTTAATATTTAATATTGGCCTCAAATAGCATTCCATGGTTTTTAGTGAATGTATTTAGAGCTCAAACCAAATATTTCAGTGTGACATATTATAGTTACACCAAAGTGTCAGACAGTGGCACTGAAATTACTACTGTTTCATGCTCAAGCTGATAATGCACAAGACAAATTTCTATATTGCAACTGTATGAAATCTAGGGCTGCAACTAACGATTATTTTCATAATCGATTAGTTGGCCGATTATTTTTCCAATTAATCGGATGGGGGGACTTTCAGTACCATTTTTACGTTTATTTAAAATAAAATCCACAAACTGAGTCTTACATATATAAACTTCTGACTAAAACTTTACACAACTGTTTGTCCAATTATATAAGACTGAAAAGAACCCAATACACACTGAAACACACCAGAATATATATTATTCATTTAGGACTGTAGTTTAATTCAGTGCTTTTTGTGCATCCATAAAAACAATGCATAAATACTTATATATAAGTTTATATTATATAATAGTATGTATGCATTACTTTTTATAAGTACCGGTGAAGAAAGTCACTGTCGGTGACTCTGGGTATTAGGCTAAAGCTAGCGGCGTCACATTATGTGCGTATGACGTCATACACCGTCGTCTAGGAAGCAGCTTATACTTCCGGTTAATAAAAAAAAGAAAACGTTAATGTTCATTTTGAGACTTCTAAAATTCATACACTAGACAGTAGAGTATATAATGCATAGTGTAAGTGTATAGTATGTCATTATAGTACTGAAGCATGTTTTCAGAACAGAAGTAATGTAATGAGTAAACGTGCCCCGTGCCGCGCTCAGACCGACTAATTCATAATGAGATTCGTTGACAACCATTTTCATAATCGATTATTATCGATTTTATCGATTTGCTGTTGCAGCTCTAATGAAATCCATGAAATGTGCTATACAGTACATCACAGACTGTGTACGGCTTTCAGGGCTGGGCATCCCAACAAAATACCATGTCAAGGTGGCAACTTTGAATCACACAAAGTCTGAACAATCTCAGTAAAGATATATCAATAATCTCTTGGGTTTTGAGTGTGAAAACTGTCTTTGAGTTTTGATTGTGAAAACACTAAAAGTGATACATGTGGCTAGATCTGAGACTTAGTGGGCACTGAGGGGGCATGATTGAGGTGACACTGAACATGGCCTCGGTCAGACAGCAGCGTGTAAATTGGCACAATGGGAGATGGCGTCAGAGGGAATAAGGGCTGCTGCATCGTCAGCTTCACTAATGACATGTCACAGAGCAACCAAAGAAAGAGAAAGAGACAGAAAGACAGACAGAAACAGTGACAGATAGAGAGAGTGAGAAATTTGGGGCCTGACATGACGAGAGACTAAAGACGCAGAGATGCACGTGCACACACCCACACACGCACATTTACACAAGAATAACTGGCAAAGAAGCATGAATGAGGCTAATCTCTGAGATAAAAAACAGGAGCGATCCATCTTCTAGCTCTGAATTTGGGGAAATAGAGATAGGGACTGAGTGTGTATTCTCTTGCTCCCTATCTTTCCCACTCTCACAAACTCACTTCCACGCAAGCAAATCAAAATCCCCTCATGCATAAACATGCACATTGAGAGACATAGAACCATCCTGTGCTAAAAATAGCAGAACCCAAAACACAAAACTCAGCTCATATTAGACAGGCAATTATAACAATAACGAGCAAAATCTCAGCCGCAACACAGAGTCTTTTCTTATATTAATCAGCGTAAAGCTGAGTGTCTGGGAGTCTGGGTGGTGGCAGAAGAAAAGAAAGGTCTGATGAATAAAAGGATCACACACTTACGCTGTGCATGTGTATCTGCCACTCCTGGCAGTGGCTCTCTTCTATTGTATCACAATAAGCAGCTTTCTGCCAGGTTTAGTGTGTGTGTGTGTTTGTGTGTGTATGCATTTGTGTGTGGATTTCTGTACTAAGAGTGGGCTCTCCTGCTAATCAAGGAGTCTCTGGCTCAGTTACGGAGGTGCAAGGGTGCTTCACTAAATAGGTTTAAAAGACCACAACCTTGCACTCAGAAAATGTCCCTTTCTCTAAGTCTATCATACACAGCGGGAGCACTCTCTCATACACACACACACACACACACGCACACACACAGAGTCCTATATGAGCTAACGCCAACTGTAAGCCAGATTCTCTCCCAGTTCTCAGAGTTGATATACTGTAGAGTGAAACCGAGAATGAGAAGAAGTTCTCTGAGACATGTACCAGCAGCCCACATACCCATCTCAGAAGTAGGCAACGAAAACATTTTAGACCAGCCACATCACACATGCAATACTGAGAGACAAGAAGTTCTATCCTTACACCGTCACTATAGCACTAAGTCTGCAAAGTTTTGATCAAAGACACAAAATTATTATCAAAGTCGAAGTATATTCAGACTCAGGTCCTAATAAAGTGTGCTGATGTAAGACGTCTAAGACTAACTGTTATGCTGGAGATTCACTGTATCCCAAGCATGGTGTGGAACTGGTGTATGTTATAGGTTGAAGGTATGAATATCATGCAGTATTTCATACTCTGAAGCAGATTCTGTAACACTAAGCATAGTACATCATTTGCATCGACATGTGTGATGTCTATAAAAAAAAAGCTCTGTAGTTCTTTGGAATGCATTAAGCTGCAGAGCATGGCTAGTCGTGAGAATAAAGAATGTGAATTCAGCTGTGTGTGCTCTGTTGGTGCGCTCATCACTAAAGAGAAACCCCACCAATAAGCAAGTATACGTCTCTTTAGCCACACTGTTCAGAATCAAAAGAGAGGGACAAATAATGGAGGCAGAGGACAGTTTGTAATGAATGATTCTGTTCTAAGCACTATTGGAGTGGTGTATACAAAGGTATAGCTACAAGACAGGCAAGGCAGACATGCTTATGGCAACAATTTCTGAGTTGGCCCCCTGAAGACCGACATTAAGTCTATGAATATTTCCATACAACTTCTGAACGGTAATGTACGATGCTATACCAGGAACCCCCTAAAGATATCCCCATGTAAATAGTATGTGCGACTTTGCACAATTATTTTTTTTTTTATTGTCGCACCTTTAAAAATAAACAGAATTGACATGCCTAGAAGCCATAAAAAAAGAGAAAACTAGAAGAAGAGGAAAAGAAGAAGCAGCACTGTGGTAAATGGTGGAGATAATCTGATAATAAAATAATTAAGGATGACTGTAGGAATTTATACACTTACACAAGATGAGCACATCCGTTTGCACATCTTGTGTGAAACAGAGCTCCATGATTTAACAATTCATAGAGTGAAGCTTGCCTAAATACCAAATGTGCTATGACTGGGACTACACCATTGCAACTTTACTAAGTTCTTTCTCTCAGGCCATGTAAAAAAAAAAGAATGGGCAAAGAGACGACCTCTAAAGTTGTAGAACTGCCTTTTGCAGAGCAAATCATGACAGGTACTGTGTACTGGGTATCAAGCCCAGGTCATTCAATCATATTGTATTGCATGACATGCATTAGATATGCAGGAGTAAAGTTTTCATCTCTCTCAGGAGTTCGCTCACACAGTCTCATGAATTATTCATCAGACATTGTTCTGCAAGGTGAAATAAAATGCTGCATGTTCATATATATCACAGTGTAATATCTATGTAAACTGCATTAGCACAGACATTTACCAGAGTTGTAGCTAGAACATAGAATCAGAGTGGGGGTGGCATTCAATTTTCATCCAAAGGACTACAAGGTCCTACTCCTTTCCAGAGGACTACAAGTCCCTACTCCTGTCCAGAGGACTACAAGCTCCTACTCCTGTCCAGAGGACTACAAGCTCCTACTCCTTTTCAGAGGACTACAAGCTCCTACTCTTTTCCAGAGGACTACAAGCTCCTACTCCTGTCCAGAAGACTACAAGTTCCTACTCCTGTCCAGAGGACTACAAGCTCCTACTCCTGTCCAGAGGACTACAAGCTCCTACTCATTTCCAGAGGACTACAAGCTCCTACTCCTTTCCAGAGGACTATAAGCTCCTACTCCTGTCCAGATGACTACAAGCTCCTACTCCTGTCCAGATGACTACAAGCTCCTACTCCTGTCCAGATGACTACAAGCTCCTACTCCTGTCCATAGGACTACAAGCTCCTACTCCTGTCCAGAGGACTACAAGTTCCTACTCCTGTCCAGAGGACTACAAGTTCCTACTCCTTTCTAGAGGACTACAAGCTCCTGCTTCTGTACAATGGACAATAAGCTCCTACTGCTGCCTAGATGATTATAAGCTACAACTGCTGTCTAGAGGACTACATGGCCATTGTACCTTCCAGGGGGCTAAAAGCTTCTACAATCTCCTAGTCCATCTTCACAGATTGACTGCTCATCAACTGCTGACTATGATTCTCCTTTACCTAAAAGTACAAACTTGAAAACCCACCATGTTTCCTTGTTTAGGTAACCATAAATGTTCCTTAACACTCTTATATATGCTTATGATTTTATATGCATATAAAGAGGGTCACAGGACAGTGTATTTATTAATAGCAACTCTGACAGAAAATAACTCTTCACAATGTAGCCTAACAGTGGTAGTAGTCTAACGGAAATATTGACCAATACAATCTTGCAACAAGTCAGATGTTCAGACCATTTGAACATTAATGGACTGATAATGATTTAAAATAACAAAGCAAAAGCATTTTCCGGCAGTGCTTTTAGCACTGATTATTTTTGAAAAAAATAGTAATCACTAGCAATTTCCTTTTGATGTCGGCCTTCATCTGAGTCTACTGAGCCTTCACTTAAGATCAGCATGATGCAGTTGCTGCTGGAAAATCACCTATAAACATACAGGGATTGTGTGATTGCATTTTACATTACATTTACAAGCCAGTCATCATTAGCCAGAAAATCCTTAAAAACCCAATGCCTCATCAGTGATGTGCATTACAAAAGTTCCTGCTCAACACAAAAAAGTTTGTTCTCAGTTGTTGTCAACACCAACACACCTGAAGTACATACATGAATTTATTGGAAAGTGTTTACATGTGTGAGATGATAATTTATTATCATTTATTATTTCCTGATATTCACATCTAGAAATGTTAAGCAACTATTGGAACATGTAACTGACAGGTATTTCTTGTTGCCCACGTGTGCCCTGTTAGATTGATTGTTTAAACAATTAATATCTCAGAATATCTACTCTTGGTTTAAGCCCTGGGTTTTGCCTGTGAAGACTCCATTTGTTCTTAAAAAGGATAAACCCCCATAAAGACTAGCGAGCTGTCTATGGGAGAAAAGCAAGTCATTTTGAAGCTGAGAAAAAATGGAAAAGTAGGCTGAGGCATTAAACAAGAATTGGGCACAGCCAATACAGCAATTTGGAATGTCCTGAAAAAGAATGAAACCACTGGTGTACTAACAACCAGACATCTACTGTAACAGTTCGGCAAAGGAAACAACGGCAGTTGATGTCAAAAACATTATGAAAGCTGTGAAGAAAAACCCAAAAACAACAGTCAGTGACATTACCAACAACCTCCACAGGGCAGGGGTGAAGGTATCACAATCCACTGTTCAAATATGACTTGAATAACATTAGCAGTAAGAATCAGAAAGGCAAATTGGAATTCGCTAAGAAATACTGAGGTGAGCCACAAAAGTTCTGGAACCAAGATTAACCTCTACCAAAGTGATGGAAAGGCCAAGGTGTGAAGAAAGACAGGAAATGATCCAAAATATACTGTCATGACTTGGTCTTGCATGGCTGCTTCTGGAACAGGCTCACTAATCTTTATTGCTGATGTAACTCGTGATGGGAGCAGCAGAATAAATTCTACAGAAATATTCTGCCAATTTACAGAGAAATGCATCTGATTGGAGGAACGTCATCATGCAGCAAGACAATGACCCAAAACAAACTGCCAACACAACAAAAGACTTCATCAGGGGGAAAAATTGGAAGGCTTTTAACTTGCCAAGTCAATCAGCAGGCCTTAACCCAATTGAACATGCATTTGATCTCCTGGAGAGGAGACTGAAGGGAGAAGAAACTTCAATCTTGAAATGTTTTTCCATGTGCAAGCTACTAGCATTAAATTATATTATTCTGTCAGAAAACCAAATATTTATCCCAAATCTGCTATCAATTAATGACCGACGCTTAGTAGTGTCTACTCAGTGTGGCTCAAGGTCTCTTTCCAGAACGTTCACACTAACTGTCCTTCAGTGGTGGAATGAACTTCCAACCTCAATCTGGACTGCAAAACACCATAAAATAAATAAATAAATAACACAACTTTGGCACTTACACCTCTACACTGCGCACTCTGTTTTTCTAGAACTCAATTAAAGATATTGTATGGTAAGTCTACTTGTGTTGTTCTCCACTTGATATATCGCTTTGCTTGTATTTCCTCATTTCTCAGTTGCTTTGGATAAAAGCGTCTGCTAAATGAATAAATGTAAATTAAAATAGCCAAAATAACATGATTCTGCTAACCTATTAAGCATATAAACTCAGCCTAAAATGCTATTAGTTGAAAATACATGTAAAAAGGACATGAGTTCATGTTCCTGTCTTTTGAGTTTTCTATTTTTTTAATGTTTATTAACATTTTTTTTTTAAATGGAGGCCTGAATGTTCTTGGCATCTCAAGCTGCACTCTATGAACTCATATGAACTTCCCAAATGAGAATTTATTAATCTGGTAGAATATATTAAAAAATATGATTAGAACATTGAGAACTGGTTGTTTGTTCAATTACACACCAATTCATGAATGAAAAATGACTTAATATGACCTTTCATCTGCATTGGAAATCATTAACACAATGATTTAACATAGAGCTTAGCTCTGAGAGGTACTGTATATTAACACTCTGACATGTACTACCAGGCACCAGTTATATATCCATTTTCGTCTTGGTCTTATGTGACAAACGTTTCGCACCAAAATGTACAATTTTGTAAGAATTGCTTCAATGTTAGTTGCAGTATCCCTTGCAAAAAATCTCCCTCAGGTGAAAAGAAGGACAATGAACAACATTTGTGCAGGCTACACAATCTGATGTGTGTAATCACACACTAATAGGACTGTGTTTTCTGTTTAGTACCGCACTAGAACACAGAGGTGTTAATTACCTGTAAGTAGCAAGCCTTTACCATGGAAACACACATTGCCATAGTAACAGAAATGAGAAAAATAGCAGCAACCGCCGGTGTTTTGATGTTGAATGACTGGGAGATGGCACTGTCAGAAGTGCAAATGGAGCATAGTGCATTACTTTCTCTCAGAATGAGATGCTGCACAGGAGGGAAGAGGAATAAGAGAGGCGTGAGTAAATCAGTGTGTGCGTGTGTGTTGGCCGCCCCGCAGCATGCCCGTTGGACTGTGATTCACAGCTAAAGCTTGGCTTGGATTCAGTTTGTTTAGCGTAAGCTACAAATCCTAACCTGTCAGATTGGCAGTGCAGACCACAGTGACAGAGCTGTCCAACTAAAGCTACTAAAAGTCATTGAAAGAGCTGCAGGTCATGAGGAGAATGAGAAAGAGATAGTTACAGGGATCATGCCAGAATGTGGAGAGGGTATGAAGACAATTACAAGTCATTTAAACAGCTGGTTGTGATGCAGTTGTACTGAAAAGTTATTAGATATCTGAGTGGTGTACATCGAAAAAAATCAGAGGCAGGAAAGGTGTCCTTGTAGACCTTCTTCCACCCTCAACCACTTAACAGCCACTTTGAGCATGTGTGTGCAGCGCCAGCAAAAGCATTAGGTTAATTATTAATAAAGCTCTCCGTTAAACAGCCTGCGGTTGTCTTTAGTTCAGAGACACAGAATAAATCTCTGAAAGACAGGGCTGGTAATGCTGTAGTTAGGTAGTTAGTTGGTTACAGTTATATTTATATAGTGCTTTTGTAGACACTCACAGTGCTTTACATAGTATGGGGGGATCTCCACAAACACCACTAGTATGTAGCATCCACCTGGATTATGTGACGGCAGCCATAGTGCGCCAGAACGCCCACTACACACCAGCTATTAGTGGATAGGAGAGAATGATCTAGCCAATTCAGAGATGGGAATTATTAGAGGGCCATGAGTGTGAAGGGCCAAATGCTGTAATATAATTAGGCAAGTGCAACAAATATGTACTGTAAAATCAAGTACACACAGGAAGCAAATGAGCCAGGGCAAGATAAATGACTTCAAAATAGCTATAGCCATATTGGGCGTACCTCTGTTTTCCAAACCACTGATTGTTTTGAGGAAAAACAACAAAGTCCAGGGCAGAGTTTTGTAGGCAAATTATCTGCTGAAGCAGAGGAGGTTACATTATAGAACTGGAGTTAGGATTTTTAGCACAAACAGAATTCAAAAGCAGATGAATCTTACCATGTGAGTGAGACCAGAATGTCTGTGTTAAATGATAAACAGCTAGGTAAAACATTTGTAATTTGTAACAAAAACAAACATTTATAGTCTCTTGGAATGACAAGGCCAATTCTTTTGTTCTTGCTATATACAGACAGTCCATACAGGGTTTCACAGAGATTTTTTGTGATTGTTGTGGCCAAAAATGCTTGATTTTGCTGTGGGTTTTTTTCAAAATATGCGATGCGATTTCTAGAGATTTTTGGGCTTTTTGCGGAAAACTACTTGAATTGGTGAAACTGGCAATTGCACAAAATTGTCTTGCACTGTTTTTCACGTGTGATGTTTATTGCTAAATGAGACCTTCTAGCTATAATCATGTTTGATGCACATGACTCAATGGTGGCTTTGGCTGTTGACATCACATGATGTGTCTTGGCCCAAATCTGCAGAAAATCAGTGATAATTTTGAAAAATGCTTAGCACCTGCAAATATTGCAGTTTCATTGATTTTGCATTCATTTCTGCGAACGCAAAATCGCTAAATCCTGGAGGGACTGTACAGAAGACAGTTGAGTTTGATATCAAAAGATGTATGTGAGATGATAGATCAGAATTTCAGCTTTACTAGTCTTCAGCTAGTAACACAGACCCGCAATGCTGAGGCCAAGCAGAACAGAAACTAAAGAAGAAGAAGAAAATGAAGACGTAAATATTTTGCATTTGTTGTCTTTTTTTGACATATTTGGACAAGCAAATATTTGATCATCTTTGAAACAGTGCCTATTAAAGATGTTAATATACTTGAACAAATTAAGATATACTTGAACAAAAACACAAGGAAAATGAGCTTTTTCATTTATTCAATAGAAATGTCAGTAGATGTGATATTCTTCTGTGGAAAAAAGTAAGTACACCCTTGGCTTCAGAAGCTAGTGTTGCCCCCTTTAGCAGAAATAACTTCTTGTAGGTGTTTTGCATAATTGTCCACTAGGCTTTCTAGAATCTTTGCACACACTTACATGCAATATTCTTTCCGTTGCAATATTTTTTAGGGTTTTCTTGCATGTACGGCCCGTTTCAAATCCCCCCCCAAACATTTCAATTCAAATCCAGGCTTTCACTAGGCCATTCCATAACCCTCCATTTCTTATTTTTGATCCATTCCTTGGTGGATTTGCAAGTGTGCATAGGATCATTATCCTGTTGAAAGGTCCACTTTCAGTTCAACTTCAACTTTCAGACAGATGGTCTCACATTATCTTCAAACACTCTTTGATTTGATGCAGAATTCATAGCTGAATCAATGAATGCAAGCTGTCCAGTCCCTAAGGCAGCAAAGCAACCCCAAACCATAACATTTTCACCACCGTGCTTCACAGTTGGTATGAGGTGCTTCTCCTGAAAAGCTGTTTGAAAAACATGTCTGCTGTTACTGTAACCAAACAGCTCGATCTTTGATTTGTCTGTCCAGAGCACATTATTCCAAAAGGCCTGATCTTTGACTATATGCTCAATGGCAAACTATAGTCTTGCAGAGCCGTTTTCCTGGTACGCATCCCATACAGTTCAAAATTGTGCAATCTCTTTCTGATGGTAGACACATGCACTTTGACACCAACAGTTCCAAGACTTACTAGCAGATAATATGGTGAAATTTTGGGATTCTTGGAGACTTCTTTCTGCATCAGACAGTCTGCTCTTGGGCTGAATTTGCTGGGACGGTCAGTCCTGGACTGTTGTTGGCAGTTGTTTGAAATTTTACTTACAGTGGAATGATGTATTTCAAATAATTTGGAGATCTTTTTAAATCCCTTGCCAGACTCATAGGCATCCACAAACTTTTTTCTGAAGGTCTTACAGAATTCTTTAAATCTTGGCATGATGACACCACACACCTCAATAACAAAGGGAACACGAGACAACAGATATGAGAGGGGTATAAATAAGACAGGTTCCACCTGCACCCCCCTCAGCAGGTTATAATCACTGCCACCCAATCTTGAACACCTGATTCTAATTATATGGATTTGAAGGTGTGATAAATGTAGGTGTGTACTTACTTTTTCCATGTGATTGATCTGTTTTTGTTCATTTAAATTGTGAAAATTACTACAAAATGTAAATTTTATGTGTCATTTGACAGAGTGCACCACCTTTATTAATAGGCACTGTTTCAAAGAGGATCAAATGTTTGCTTGTCCAAATATGTCAATAAAGCCAACAGTTTCTATGGGCTGTACTTATTTTTTTACATGACAGTATTATGGTCACTGGCAGTCATGGTACATCTAGAGCCCCATTCAAATGTAAGGGGAATTTAGTGTTGCCAATTTACCCGCCAACAATCAACAGTAACCCGAGATCATGAATTTATAATTCATGATTCACACACTCACTTAACCCTAGGGGCATTTCTATCATAGACAATCCATGTACCTGGATTTTGAACAGTGGTAATAAACCAGAGAACCTGGGGGAAACCCAAGGAAACAAGCAGAGAACATGCAAAACTCTATACAGACCAGGCTCAAACCAGGATCACCAGAGCTGTGAGGCAGCTATGTTACCCACTGTGCCATTCTCACTCATGCAATATATAGAAAAATTTAAATATGAAAGAGTTAATTTGACTAGAGGTAGATTAAACTCTAGTCTTTGGTTTGATTTGTCTCGGAGAGGCACCAGTCTATGAACACCAGTGACCCACATCTTTAATGACCTGGACAATATCTCCGGAAACACACACTGCAATCAGACAGCACACTCAACAGCTTTTTTTTTTTTTTAATGTAAATTAGGGCTGGTTAATCTCTCAGCTGAAGCCTGCCATCACACCAGCGCATGCTGAGATTTCACTTTTCTCACTTAATTTTTTATGTTAAGTTTTATTTACTGGATTTGTCCTAAACAAACAACATGCCAAATTTAAATACTTGCATCTTGTATTCTCTAAAGGCATAAATGCTATTTAATGAGTGAAATTCAGCTCTTCAAACAGAAACATTTAACATAACAACATATACAATAAATAGAAAACTTGAATATATAAAAATATACAGCTAGGCCAATATAGAAAACACATTTCCAAAATTTCCACCTCACTATAATAAGACATAACTTACACTGTTCCCACATTGTTTGTATCCATGAAAGAAGTTGTTGTATCTTACCTCCTCCCTTACATTATCTTATGTGTGGACCAGATATGCTGGGACACAGTGTAAGAATACACAGCTTGTGTATTAAGATTTACACATTCCTGGAGCACATTTGCAAAACTAGTGCCTTACAAAACTCCTACCTGTAAGAGCTCGAGATTACAGCACCAAATGTACATTTACATTTCAGCAGTGTTGGAATTAAGAAGGCTTCCTTTGTGAAATGAACTACTGCTCATCCAGGAGACTCGTGTTGGAGGGCAGTAAATAATGGCCTCTCAGTTTGACAATGCAGTGTAACAGAGTGTGAAGAATGAGTTATCTGCACATGCACTCTAGCGTGCATGGCTGGCACGAGCCAAGGAAACAGTCAGATGGCACCAAAAGCAACAACAAAGAAATGACTTTTAAACTCAATAAGAACATTTACTTTTCATTTTGTACTGGTATTTAGGCACTTGGCATGGCTTTGCAGGGGAAATTGTTTATCAAATACTCTTGACTACCAAATGTGTGATCAAATTACCTCGAAAAAATAGGCATATCATGTTTGGATTGGGTTCATTGAAAATGTAGGCCACATACTGATAACTACAAATCCACTTTTATGACATTATTCATGTCAGAACTTGGTTTAAAGTATGCGGTAAAAACAAAGTATTACTGTAATGGCACACTGTCTTGGTTCAAACAGATCTGCAGCAACAAAGTGGGATGAGTAATGACACATGG
The DNA here is from genome assembly GCF_001660625.3 of Ictalurus punctatus. NCBI lineage: Eukaryota > Metazoa > Chordata > Actinopteri > Siluriformes > Ictaluridae > Ictalurus > Ictalurus punctatus. The sequence continues at coordinate 15,161,723 of NC_030430.2, forward strand.
TGGTCTGTCAGAGTCCACTGAGCACTTAAATTTGGTCTGTATCCATATCACAAAAGGCATACACTGTCAGAATCTAAGCACTTTTAAAAAAATGATAAACTATTTGACTTGAAACAGTGTGGAGTAGAGGGAAAAATTCTCTGTGTTGGAGACTCTAACATGACAGAACTTCAGTATGTGAGAATGTAGAGGATTCAGATGAAGCTGGAAAAAACATCTCCAAGAACAGCAAAGCAGGTTTGGTGAAAGAGCTAAGTGGCTGGACATTAAGACTGAGTAATAGACAGGACCCAAAATACACACAAAATAGATCCACTGGGGTTTTTTGTAAAAATGTACCCTTGCGGTAAATGGGGAAGAAAACCAACTTAATTAAAAAGCATGAAATGTGCTTTACAGAAAATGCCAGTGTTTTCACATGGGTGAAAGAGGGAGCAAGAGTAAGGAAGATAAATACCAGATGGAAAATGAGTATTTTCACAATCTTTACCTGTTCTTATGCATCTCTTAGAAGCCAGCTTAACACGGTGATCACAAATATATATATATATATATATATATATATATATATATATATATATATATATACAGTATCTCACAAAAGTGAGTACACACCTCACATTTTTGTAAATATTTGATTATATCTTTTCATGTGACAGCACTGAAGAAATGACACTTTGCTACAATGTAAAGTAGTGAGTGTACAGCTTGTGTAACAGTGTAAATTTTCTGTCCCCTCAAAATAACAACACACAGCCATTAATGTTTAAACCACTGGCAACAAAAGTGAGTACACCCCTAAGTGAAAATGTCCAAATTGGGCCCAATTAGCCATTTTCCCTCCCCGATGTCATGTGACTTGTTAGTGTTACAAGGTCTCAGGTGTAAATGGGGAGCAGGTGTGTTAAATTTGGCGTCATCGCGCTCACACTCCCTCATACTGGTCACTGGAAGTTCAACATGGCACCTCCTGGCAAAGAACTCTCTGAGGATCTGAAAAAAAGAATTGTTGCTCTACATAAAGATGGCCTAGGCTATAATAAGATTGCCAAGACCCTGGCACTGAGCTGCAGCACGGTGGCCAAGAACATACAGCGGTTTAACAGTACAGGTTCCACTCAGAACAGGCCTCGGCATGGTCGACCAAAGAAGTTGAGCGGACGTGCTCAGCGTCATATCCAGAGGTTGTCTTTGGGAAATAGACGTATGAGTGCTGGGGGGTCAGCCTGTCAGTGCTCAGACCATACGCCGCACACTGCATCAAATTGGTCTGCATGGCTGTCGTCCCAGAAGGAAGCCTCTTCTAAAGATGATGCACAAGAAAGACCGCAAACAGTTTGCTGAAGACAAGCAGACTAAGGACATGGATTACTGGAACCATGTCCTGTGGTCTGATAAGACCAAGATAAACTTATTTGGTTCAGATGGTGTCAAGCGTGTGTGGCGGAAACCAGGTGAGGAGTACAAAGACAAGTGTGTCTTGCCTACAGTCAAGCATGGTGGTGGGAGTGTCATGGTCTGGGACTGCATGAGTGCTGCCAACACTGGGGAGCTACAGTTCATTGAGGGAACCATGAATGCCAACATGTACTGTGACATACTGATGCAGAGCATGATCAGTATGCAGTATTCCAGCATGATAACGACCCCAAACACACCTCCAAGACGACCACTGCCTTGCTAAAGAAGCTGAGGGTGAAGGTGATGGACTGGCCAAGCATGTCTCCAGACGAAACCCTATTGAGCATCTGTGGGGCATCCTCAAATGGAGATGGTGGAGGAGCACAAGGTCTCTAACATCCACCAGCTCCGTGATGTCATCATGGAGGAGTGGAAGAGGACTCCAGTGGCAACCTGTGAAGCTCTGGTGAACTCCATGCCCAAGGGGGTTAAGGCAGTGCTGGAAAATAATGGTGGCCACACAAAATATTGACACATTGGGCCCAATTTGGACATTTTCACTTAGGCGTGTACTCACTTTTGTTGCCAATTAGACATTAATGGCTGTGTGTTGAGTTATTTTGAGGGGACAGCAAATTTACACTGTTATACAAGCTGTACACTCACTACTTTACATTGTAGCAAAGTGTCATTTCTTCAGTGTTGTCACATGAAAAGATATAATCAAATATTTTTAAAAATGTGAGGTGTGTACTCACTTTTGCGAGATACTGTAATACAGAGCGTATACATACATACATATATATATATATATATATATATATATACATACATATATATATATATATATATATATATATATACACACATACATATATATATATATATATATATATATATATATATATATATATATATATATATATATATATATATATATATATATATATATATATACTGAGCAATTCAACAATTGAGACATAAACTGAACAAGTTTCAGAAATGAACAGAAATGGAATAATGAGTCCCTGAACAAAGAGGGGGTCAATATTAAAAGTAACAGTCAGTATGTGGTGGCCACCAGCTGCTTTAAGTGCTACACTGCATCTCATCGTCATGGACCGCACCAGATTTGTCAGTTCTTGCTGTGAGATGTTACTCCACTCTTCCACATTACAGACATTGCAGTTTATTGCTCTGGCCACATCTGCAGTCCTCATGCCTCCCTGCAGCACGTCTATGGCATGTGAGCACGCAGGTGAGCACGAACCCTAGACGTCTTTCTTCTGGTGTTTTTCGGAGTCAGTAGAAAGGTCTCTTTAGTGTCTTAAGTTATTGTAACTTTGACCTTAATTGCCTACCGACTGTAAACTGTTTGTGTCTTAAGGACTGTTCTACAGGTGCATGTGCAATAATTGTTTATGGTTCACTGAACAAGCATGAAAAACATTGTTTAAAGCATTTCCAATAAAGACCTGTGAAGCTTAATTGGATTTTACAAAATTATTTGTAAAATACAGACTCCTGAAAAAGGGATGTTTCTTTTTTGCTGAATATGTGTGTGTATATATATATATATATATATATATATATATATATATATATATATATATATATATATATATATATATATATATATATATGAATGAAATTATCATGTGATCTGTATGACTGTAACTGTGACATAGTTGTTATAAAGAGTGCTTATAAATTATAGCTTAAAATACATGTTTTATAAACACCATGCTACTGGAAACTGTAAAAAAAAAAAAAAAAGAAAGAAAGAAAAAATCAGAATGTCACCACTTTTAAATAGGCCACATGAACAATATGTCCTTTTTCATTCATTCAACAATAAAATCATAATACAGTACATAATACATTTTTGGTTTGACACCCAAATCAATAGAAAGGTTTATAGTTATTCTACATATATGTATCTCAGTGAGACAGCAAAAATGTAGACCAAATTACTAATCAATACTACACCTCAATACTCTGAGGCACTTGCCAGAAAGCACTCTTCACAGTATTCAGAAAATCAGTTTACAGCGTCCCTATGTTGTTTTCTTTACTTCCCTCCACAAATGGGTTATGGACAGAATTTTTCTCAAGGGTGATGCATTGTAAACTATGATAGCCTGGCACTTCAAAAGAGATTCACTCAGATATTTGCAGTCATGAGAGACCTTGTTTGTTCTGACCTTGAGTCTGGAACATTATGATAAATGTGCTGATAAAATAAAATTTTCCAGTCTCATGGGGGTGAAGACAATGTGGGTGGATAAAAGACAAACCTGAATTCCATTTCACCCCTTCTAAGGAACACTGAGAATCACTTGGATACCCTCTAGTACACTTCAAGTGCATGTGTGCTTAGATCTGCCAACAACAGTAGAGTTGTGCATTGGACTGATTTTTTTAAATCAAGAATTCCTTATTCCCAAATGAAATTCTGACCAATCCCACCTGCTCCCACAGTTATTATTTTTGTTTCCACTTGCCTGCAATAATTTCTGATGAATGTATTTCCAAAATAATATGTAATAATATATAACATAAACCACCAGGATAAAGCAGTTACTGAATGTGAGTGAAAGAACATGGGAAATAGGTATGCAAATGATACCAATACATTACAATATTTACAAACATGGTCTTTTTTATCCTGTGAGATTCATATCTGACCACCTCTCTACTTAGCACAAATCTCTCATTCTCTCTGATGGATCAGTTTCTAACTTTTGCTGTTATCTCAATTTTCTCTTATACGTTTTGGGGAAGGAGGCTGTTTTATCTACACACAGCGGACACCTTGTTCTCGTGGGCCAAAAGAACCATGGTCATGCTGAATGTTTCTAAACCTCTGAGACCCAGCTATATGCTCACTGATGTGGAATTGACCATCTAAGAAGACAGTGTCTGACTCAGGCATGCCCTGAGCTATATGGTGATACTGATGCAGATTTAGAACCTGATTTGGGGTCAAATCTCACTCAAGCCCTGCAGCTTAAACAGCATGATAGTCGCAAAAACGCCCACACCTACGTTGGCTCATCTGAAATCAATGATTCAGGAGTTCAGACTGTAAAACTCAGAGGTTGCAGCTATATCTTGGCTGGCCGGTATCACCAACAGGTACGAAACTAGACGTGACAACCACTCTTAAAATGGCAGCGGCTCAAGAAAGATTGGATGGTGCAAATCAACCTTGCAAAATCTGCTAACTGGGTTGCTTTTTGATTTTAAAGAAGCCCTGGATGTGGACATTATATGTTCTTATACTGATCGCCAATGTAAATTCCTATGTACTTGTACATTTGGCATATAAAGCGATTCTGATTCTGACAGGAGAGTGAAGGTTTCAGAAACATCATGATGCCCGTTGCGGCAGAAATTCCTCTAGGTTTCCTGGAGACAAAAGCTGTCAGAATTGTAAGTTGGACCCTAAGTGCTAGAAATGGATATGTGTCCTTGTCTGAGCAAGATGGGCCCAGGCTCTAGCTTGCTGAAGATGCAAGGCTTTTCTAACAAACAGAAGAACAAAAAGCAGTGCCCAAATGGAGGGTGACAGTCAACGCAGAGGCTTCCCTTTCAGGCTAGCAATCATTGTTGTGTAGTGGTGGAAGCTGAGGACATGCGGCGCTCTGGTGTAAGATCTGAACACATCAATCAGCTGGAATTGAGGACAATCCATCTAGTCCTCAAATCTGGCGCATTAATGGTTCTGAGTTCTGTGACATCGCCTTGTGTTGGTTCTCTCAGACAACATTGTGAATGTCAGCTACATCAACCATCAGGGCAGCACAAAATTGTCCCAAGGTTATCACAAGGCTATCTCCTTACTTGGAATGTCCTCAGGTGAGCCCATCCACCATTTAGCCTCTTAAGAGCAACACTTATAAAGCTATATGGAGACCCTTACCTACCATTTCTGATGACGTCAGTGAATGGGTAAGGGCGCTTATAAGTGTTTCCATTGACTGTAAAAAGTGAGGTCAGAAATGTTTGTAATATTTGATGCTCTGCCTCGTGTTTGGCCTAAGTAATCATGCAGCATCATAGTCTTGTTTTGGCCAACCAAGTATACTGTATAAACTGCTTAATTATCATCCATGCCCCAGAACCTCCAATAGTGTCAGAAGTAACAAAAGTGAGGTTGAGTTAACAAAAATGACCCACAACAAAGGATAAATGATGCAGAAGTTAAAAAAATTACCTTCTCCATATGCTTAAAGAGGCAAAATTAACAAAAAGAAACACCCATGCTAAACAACGAGACAGACCAGAATTCTTGCTTCAATGATAAAATGACATAAAGATAAGATTGTTATAACTGAGCAATTCACATACCTTTTCATTCCTTTCTTAATAAAAAAAAAATCTATTTGAAAAAAAATAAAATTATACAGTATGTTTGCAACATATGCTTCTGTGTGACCACCCTGCATGATATGCTCTAAATGATAAATGCTGAAGGACAGAATGTGGTGATAAATTATGAAAAACATCTGTACAGTTTTAATCAAACCATCATGAATTTTTCAAGTCAAATGGCTGTTTATTACTTGTTTTTAAATTAACATGCATTTTGATCAGCTCGGTTTTTACTTGACATGCTTTTGTATCAATTCTATTTGTATCAGTTCATTTTTGTTAGTTACATCCCTCACAGCCCATATTACATCAGAGTAGTCATGTGTGTTAGGTGCAAGTCATTTACAGTGCCTGGTCTCTTTGCATGTGTGTTTTGCTGTCTCTCCTGAGTTTTTAGCTAGCTAGCCAGTGTTCGCCAGCAAGCTTACTATTACTGGATGTGTCTCATCATGCATGCACACATGTACAAGAAGGTATCCATGTGATAAATCACCACACCTGGCCATTATCCATGGTCCACAGAGACATAGATACATACAGAGCTAGCGAAATCAACATTATGCAGTAGCAGATACAAAAAAGAGGATGTTCAGAGACAGAGAATATATCCATAAAACTGACAAATTATTACTAAAATAATTTTCCCCATTAATCACATTCTTTGATCCATAAAAAGCGGCACTGAGACAAAAATACAAGTTCTGACAATCACGAAAAAAAAGATGAACTACAATTGATTAATGATGCATAAATATGCATCGATTGATTATTATGATTTAATTAATACTCAAATATTTAAAAACACAAACAACTCATTAACTTCTGTTTGAAACACATTCCACATGTTGTCATTTATCTGATCATGATCATGGTTCAATGTTTACATCTCATGTAAGATGCTAAAACTACTTTTAGAATAATTCTCAGATGAGTTATATCTATTGGCCCTGGTTTTACTTAATGGACACACAATAAGTTCACCTGCAACACTTTCTGCCACGCTAAAAATATGTGGCACTATTTTGAAAAGTCAGACAATCAGAATTATGCCATTTGAAAATGTTGCCAAAAGAAACGTCCATTTTCAGCTAACACTGCAGACAGGATATCATTACAAAAAAACTGCCACCTTTTAGATTTCTCATTTGCAAGTTAACCCACGCTTGACTAAATTCAGTATTAAGTACACTGTAGTGGATAGGGTAATCCATTATCATCTATTAACACAGTGATAGAGAGTTTATGGAGTAGACTGTATGTTCACTTAACAGTTTTATATGGTACTTAGTTATGAACAAAATATCCCACTGAGCAACCTACAGCATATATAAAAAGTCTACACACCCCTGTTAAAATGGCAGGTTTTTTTAATGTAAAAAATTAAACTAAGTTAAACCATGTCAGAACCTTTTTCACCTTTATTGTGAAATTGCAACATATAAAAATCAAGTGAAAAACACCCAGAAATGTTTTAGGGGGAAAAAGAAAAAGAAAAAAGAAAAAATAAAAACAACAAAAAAAACCACAACAACAAAAAAACCTAACAATACCCAGCTTGCATAAGTGTGCACACCCTTTCATAATTAGAAATAATGTGGCAGTGTTCAGAATCAACCGGTCACATTCAAACTCATGTTGAATACTAATTAGTATACATCTGCCATCTATTAAAGTGACTGATTACCCCTGATCATCTTCTTGGTAACATCCAACTAGAAAAGCCATGAGCTGCAAACAGTTTACAAAGCAGAGACAGAATCTCACTGTTGAAAAATTTTAATCAGGAGAGGATTACAAAAAAATTTCAAAGGGACTGGATACACCATGGAACACTGTCAAGACAATAATCAGCGAATGGAGAAAATATGGCATGGCAGTGACATTATTAAGAACAGGGCGTCCCTCTAAAATTGTTAATAAGATCAGATGAAAACTGGTCAGGGAGGTTGCCAAGAGGCTTACAGCAACATTAAAATAACTGAAGCAATTTCTGGCAAGTACTGGTTGTTCTTTACATGTACAATCTCCCAAGAACAATCTCCCGATTTCTTCATATCTCTGGGCTATGGGTAGGGTGGCAAGATGGAACAATTTTTTTTTAACAACAACAACAATAAAAAACCCAGTCAATCTCCCAAAACCTTGTAGAATAATGAGTTATGGTCTAATAAAAAGTTTAACCTTTTGACCATAATGCCAAAAGATATAACCATAATGCACAAAAAACACAGTACATCACCAAAAGAACACTGTCCCCATGAGGAAGCATGGCGGTGGCAGCATCATGCTTTGGGGCTGTTTTTCTTCCGCTGGAACTGGGGCTTTAATCAAGTGTTTAATCATAGCTACAAATACCAGTCAATTTTGGAACAAAACCTTAAGTCTTCTGCTAAAACACTTAAGATGAAGAGGAATTTCACCTTTCAGCATGACCACAAGCTGAAGCAAACCTCCAAATCAACAAAGGAATGGCTTCACTGAAACAAGATCAAGGTTTTGGAATGGCACAGCCAGAGTCCAGACCTAAATCCAATCGAATATCTGTGAGGTGACGTGAAGAGAGCTGTGCACAGGAGATGCCCAGCCAATTTAACAGAGTTAGAATCTTTTGCGAGTCAAGATGTGCCAAGACTCTTGACCTAAAAAGATGTAATGGCGTGATAAAAGCTAAGTATTAGTTTAGGGAAGTGCATACTTATGCAACTAGGTTATTTTACCATCTTTAT